>NW_027507500.1:35000-36008 GCF_052324685.1 Brachyhypopomus gauderio
GACGTAGGGTGCGTGGTGGTGCCGTGAGCCTGAGGTCACCGAATGTGGAAAACCCCACGCACGCCGACAGAGAGAGAGGGCCTCGCGGCCCAGACTCACGCCATTGTGCGTGTGGAAACCGGCCGTAACCGTGTTTTTTAGCGCTTCGCACGAGCCAGAGAGTACCGAGGAGGTGCGCTCGAGATGGGGGGCTGTTTGGAGAGAACAGACCAGCTTGCGCCATCGCTGTTCAGGCGTTAAACATATGATGATCTCCAGTCCGGTACCGAAGCGCACAACCCTTTCCCCAGAGGCCCGAGGAGACGCACAGAGGCTGGGAGGAGGCGCGCCGGGCGGCGCTACCCGTTAATGATCCTTCCGCAGGTTCACCTACGGAAACCTTGTTACGACTTTTACTTCCTCTAGATGATCAAGTTTGATCGACTTCTCAGCACTACACCAAGGCCCACGAGGGGTCCCGGTGCGGCCGATCCGAGGACCTCACTAAACCATCCGATCGGTAGTAGCGACGGGCGGTGTGTACAAAGGGCAGGGACTTAATCAACGCGAGCTTGTGACTCACGCTTACTGGGAATTCCTCGTTCATGGGGAATAATTGCAATCCCCAGTCCCAATCACGATTGGGTTTCAGCGGATTACCCGCGCCTCTCGGCGAAGGGTAGGCACATGCTGAGCCAACCATTGTGGCGCGCGTGCAGCCCCGGACATCTAAGGGCATCACAGACCTGTTATTGCTCCATCTCGTGTGGCTGAACGCCACTTGTCCCTCTAAGAAGTTGATGCAGACCACGGAGGGCCGCATAACTAGTTAGCATGCCGGAGTCTCGTTCGTTATCGGAATTAACCAGACAAATCGCTCCACCAACTAAGAACGGCCATGCACCACCACCCACAGAATCGAGAAAGAGCCATCAATCTGTCAATCCTTTCCGTGTCCGGGCCGGGTGAGGTTTCCCGTGTTGAGTCAAATTAAGCCGCAGGCTCCACTCCTGGTGGTGCCCTTCCGTC
>NW_027507501.1:0-36004 GCF_052324685.1 Brachyhypopomus gauderio
GTACTTGGTGATGAAGTTGATGTGGGTAAAGTTGTTGGAGTTGTTGGTGTGGATACTGTTGTTGACTGTGGTGGTGGATGCAGTAGTCTCTGCATTGGTTGTTGTGACGGTCGTCAATGGTGTTGGTGTTGTGGTTGGGAATGTTTGTCTGTTGATTCGATTCAGTGGAAGTGGGCAATGTGGTTGGAGATGCCATTGTGGTAGTTGCGCTGTGTGATGTGGAAGTTGACAACGTTGTAGTTATGGTGTTGTGGATGGAGTCGAACTTTCCGTAGTTGTTGGTGTGGCAGATGTGCTACTTTGTGATGTAGTTGGAGCTATTGTTGGTGCGGATGCAGAGGTTGTCTGTGTTGTCGATGCTGTCAGAGGAGATATTTTGGAAGCTGCTGGCAAAGTAGTTGTTGAGGACTCACTGGAAGTGGATTTTATTGACGTTGTACTTGGTGATGAAGTTGATGTGGGTAAAGTTGTTGGAGTTGTTGGTGTGGATACTGTTGTTGACTGTGGTGTGGATGCAGTAGTCTCTGCATTGGTTGTTGTGACGGTCGTCAATGGTGTTGGTGTTGTGGTTGGAATGTTTGTCTGTTGATTCGATTCAGTGGAAGTGGGCAATGTGGTTGGAGATGCCATTGTGGTAGTTGCGCTGTGTGATGTGGAAGTTGACAACGTTGTAGTTATGCGTGTTGTGGATGGAGTCGAACTTTCCGTAGTTGTTGGTGTGGCAGATGTGCTACTTTGTGATGTAGTTGGAGCTATTGTTGGTGCGGATGCAGAGGTTGTCTGTGTTGTCGATGCTGTCAGAGGAGATATTTTGGAAGCTGCTGGCAAAGTAGTTGTTGAGGACTCACTGGAAGTGGATTTTATTGACGTTGTACTTGGTGATGAAGTTGATGTGGGTAAAGTTGTTGGAGTTGTTGGTGTGGATACTGTTGTTGACTGTGGTGTGGATGCAGTAGTCTCTGCATTGGTTGTTGTGACGGTCGTCAATGGTGTTGGTGTTGTGGTTGGAATGTTTGTCTGTTGATTCGATTCAGTGGAAGTGGGCAATGTGGTTGGAGATGCCATTGTGGTAGTTGCGCTGTGTGATGTGGAAGTTGACAACGTTGTAGTTATGCGTGTTGTGGATGGAGTCGAACTTTCCGTAGTTGTTGGTGTGGCAGATGTGCTACTTTGTGATGTAGTTGGAGCTATTGTTGGTGCGGATGCAGAGGTTGTCTGTGTTGTCGATGCTGTCAGAGGAGATATTTTGGAAGCTGCTGGCAAAGTAGTTGTTGAGGACTCACTGGAAGTGGATTTTATTGACGTTGTACTTGGTGATGAAGTTGATGTGGGTAAAGTTGTTGGAGTTGTTGGTGTGGATACTGTTGTTGACTGTGGTGTGGATGCAGTAGTCTCTGAATTGGTTGTTGTGACGGTCGTCAATGGTGTTGGTGTTGTGGTTGGAATGTTTGTCTGTTGATTCGATTCAGTGGAAGTGGGCAATGTGGTTGGAGATGCCATTGTGGTAGTTGCGCTGTGTGATGTGGAAGTTGACAACGTTGTAGTTATGCGTGTTGTGGATGGAGTCGAACTTTCCGTAGTTGTTGGTGTGGCAGATGTGCTACTTTGTGATGTAGTTGGAGCTATTGTTGGTGCGGATGCAGAGGTTGTCTGTGTTGTCGATGCTGTCAGAGGAGATATTTTGGAAGCTGCTGGCAAAGTAGTTGTTGAGGACTCACTGGAAGTGGATTTTATTGACGTTGTACTTGGTGATGAAGTTGATGTGGGTAAAGTTGTTTGAGTTGTTGGTGTGGATACTGTTGTTGACTGTGGTGTGGATGCAGTAGTCTCTGCATTGGTTGTTGTGACGGTCGTCAATGGTGTTGGTGTTGTGGTTGGAATGTTTGTCTGTTGATTCGATTCAGTGGAAGTGGGCAATGTGGTTGGAGATGCCATTGTGGTAGTTGCGCTGTGTGATGTGGAAGTTGACAACGTTGTAGTTATGCGTGTTGTGGATGGAGTCGAACTTTCCGTAGTTGTTGGTGTGGCAGATGTGCTACTTTGTGATGTAGTTGGAGCTATTGTTGGTGCGGATGCAGAGGTTGTCTGTGTTGTCGATGCTGTCAGAGGAGATATTTTGGAAGCTGCTGGCAAAGTAGTTGTTGAGGACTCACTGGAAGTGGATTTTATTGACGTTGTACTTGGTGATGAAGTTGATGTGGGTAAAGTTGTTGGAGTTGTTGGTGTGGATACTGTTGTTGACTGTGGTGTGGATGCAGTAGTCTCTGCATTGGTTGTTGTGACGGTCGTCAATGGTGTTGGTGTTGTGGTTGGAATGTTTGTCTGTTGATTCGATTCAGTGGAAGTGGGCAATGTGGTTGGAGATGCCATTGTGGTAGTTGCGCTGTGTGATGTGGAAGTTGACAACGTTGTAGTTATGCGTGTTGTGGATGGAGTCGAACTTTCCGTAGTTGTTGGTGTGGCAGATGTGCTACTTTGTGATGTAGTTGGAGCTATTGTTGGTGCGGATGCAGAGGTTGTCTGTGTTGTCGATGCTGTCAGAGGAGATATTTTGGAAGCTGCTGGCAAAGTAGTTGTTGAGGACTCACTGGAAGTGGATTTTATTGACGTTGTACTTGGTGATGAAGTTGATGTGGGTAAAGTTGTTGGAGTTGTTGGTGTGGATACTGTTGTTGACTGTGGTGTGGATGCAGTAGTCTCTGCATTGGTTGTTGTGACGGTCGTCAATGGTGTTGGTGTTGTGGTTGGAATGTTTGTCTGTTGATTCGATTCAGTGGAAGTGGGCAATGTGGTTGGAGATGCCATTGTGGTAGTTGCGCTGTGTGATGTGGAAGTTGACAACGTTGTAGTTATGCGTGTTGTGGATGGAGTCGAACTTTCCGTAGTTGTTGGTGTGGCAGATGTGCTACTTTGTGATGTAGTTGGAGCTATTGTTGGTGCGGATGCAGAGGTTGTCTGTGTTGCCGATGCTGTCAGAGGAGATATTTTGGAAGCTGCTGGCAAAGTAGTTGTTGAGGACTCACTGGAAGTGGATTTTATTGACGTTGTACTTGGTGATGAAGTTGATGTGGGTAAAGTTGTTGGAGTTGTTGGTGTGGATACTGTTGTTGACTGTGGTGTGGATGCAGTAGTCTCTGAATTGGTTGTTGTGACGGTCGTCAATGGTGTTGGTGTTGTGGTTGGAATGTTTGTCTGTTGATTCGATTCAGTGGAAGTGGGCAATGTGGTTGGAGATGCCATTGTGGTAGTTGCGCTGTGTGATGTGGAAGTTGACAACGTTGTAGTTATGCGTGTTGTGGATGGAGTCGAACTTTCCGTAGTTGTTGGTGTGGCAGATGTGCTACTTTGTGATGTAGTTGGAGCTATTGTTGGTGCGGATGCAGAGGTTGTCTGTGTTGCCGATGCTGTCAGAGGAGATATTTTGGAAGCTGCTGGCAAAGTAGTTGTTGAGGACTCACTGGAAGTGGATTTTATTGACGTTGTACTTGGTGATGAAGTTGATGTGGGTAAAGTTGTTGGAGTTGTTGGTGTGGATACTGTTGTTGACTGTGGTGTGGATGCAGTAGTCTCTGAATTGGTTGTTGTGACGGTCGTCAATGGTGTTGGTGTTGTGGTTGGAATGTTTGTCTGTTGATTCGATTCAGTGGAAGTGGGCAATGTGGTTGGAGATGCCATTGTGGTAGTTGCGCTGTGTGATGTGGAAGTTGACAACGTTGTAGTTATGCGTGTTGTGGATGGAGTCGAACTTTCCGTAGTTGTTGGTGTGGCAGATGTGCTACTTTGTGATGTAGTTGGAGCTATTGTTGGTGCGGATGCAGAGGTTGTCTGTGTTGCCGATGCTGTCAGAGGAGATATTTTGGAAGCTGCTGGCAAAGTAGTTGTTGAGGACTCACTGGAAGTGGATTTTATTGACGTTGTACTTGGTGATGAAGTTGATGTGGGTAAAGTTGTTGGAGTTGTTGGTGTGGATACTGTTGTTGACTGTGGTGTGGATGCAGTAGTCTCTGCATTGGTTGTTGTGACGGTCGTCAATGGTGTTGGTGTTGTGGTTGGAATGTTTGTCTGTTGATTCGATTCAGTGGAAGTGGGCAATGTGGTTGGAGATGCCATTGTGGTAGTTGCGCTGTGTGATGTGGAAGTTGACAACGTTGTAGTTATGCGTGTTGTGGATGGAGTCGAACTTTCCGTAGTTGTTGGTGTGGCAGATGTGCTACTTTGTGATGTAGTTGGAGCTATTGTTGGTGCGGATGCAGAGGTTGTCTGTGTTGCCGATGCTGTCAGAGGAGATATTTTGGAAGCTGCTGGCAAAGTAGTTGTTGAGGACTCACTGGAAGTGGATTTTATTGACGTTGTACTTGGTGATGAAGTTGATGTGGGTAAAGTTGTTGGAGTTGTTGGTGTGGATACTGTTGTTGACTGTGGTGTGGATGCAGTAGTCTCTGCATTGGTTGTTGTGACGGTCGTCAATGGTGTTGGTGTTGTGGTTGGAATGTTTGTCTGTTGATTCGATTCAGTGGAAGTGGGCAATGTGGTTGGAGATGCCATTGTGGTAGTTGCGCTGTCTGATGTGGAAGTTGACAACGTTGTAGTTATGCGTGTTGTGGATGGAGTCGAACTTTCCGTAGTTGTTGGTGTGGCAGATGTGCTACTTTGTGATGTAGTTGGAGCTATTGTTGGTGCGGATGCAGAGGTTGTCTGTGTTGCCGATGCTGTCAGAGGAGATATTTTGGAAGCTGCTGGCAAAGTAGTTGTTGAGGACTCACTGGAAGTGGATTTTATTGACGTTGTACTTGGTGATGAAGTTGATGTGGGTAAAGTTGTTGGAGTTGTTGGTGTGGATACTGTTGTTGACTGTGGTGTGGATGCAGTAGTCTCTGCATTGGTTGTTGTGACGGTCGTCAATGGTGTTGGTGTTGTGGTTGGAATGTTTGTCTGTTGATTCGATTCAGTGGAAGTGGGCAATGTGGTTGGAGATGCCATTGTGGTAGTTGCGCTGTCTGATGTGGAAGTTGACAACGTTGTAGTTATGCGTGTTGTGGATGGAGTCGAACTTTCCGTAGTTGTTGGTGTGGCAGATGTGCTACTTTGTGATGTAGTTGGAGCTATTGTTGGTGCGGATGCAGAGGTTGTCTGTGTTGCCGATGCTGTCAGAGGAGATATTTTGGAAGCTGCTGGCAAAGTAGTTGTTGAGGACTCACTGGAAGTGGATTTTATTGACGTTGTACTTGGTGATGAAGTTGATGTGGGTAAAGTTGTTGGAGTTGTTGGTGTGGATACTGTTGTTGACTGTGGTGTGGATGCAGTAGTCTCTGCATTGGTTGTTGTGACGGTCGTCAATGGTGTTGGTGTTGTGGTTGGAATGTTTGTCTGTTGATTCGATTCAGTGGAAGTGGGCAATGTGGTTGGAGATGCCATTGTGGTAGTTGCGCTGTGTGATGTGGAAGTTGACAACGTTGTAGTTATGCGTGTTGTGGATGGAGTCGAACTTTCCGTAGTTTTTGGTGTGGCAGATGTGCTACTTTGTGATGTAGTTGGAGCTATTGTTGGTGCGGATGCAGAGGTTGTCTGTGTTGTCGATGCTGTCAGAGGAGATATTTTGGAAGCTGCTGGCAAAGTAGTTGTTGAGGACTCACTGGAAGTGGATTTTATTGACGTTGTACTTGGTGATGAAGTTGATGTGGGTAAAGTTGTTGGAGTTGTTGGTGTGGATACTGTTGTTGACTGTGGTGTGGATGCAGTAGTCTCTGCATTGGTTGTTGTGACGGTCGTCAATGGTGTTGGTGTTGTGGTTGGAATGTTTGTCTGTTGATTCGATTCAGTGGAAGTGGGCAATGTGGTTGGAGATGCCATTGTGGTAGTTGCGCTGTGTGATGTGGAAGTTGACAACGTTGTAGTTATGCGTGTTGTGGATGGAGTCGAACTTTCCGTAGTTGTTGGTGTGGCAGATGTGCTACTTTGTGATGTAGTTGGAGCTATTGTTGGTGCGGATGCAGAGGTTGTCTGTGTTGTCGATGCTGTCAGAGGAGATATTTTGGAAGCTGCTGGCAAAGTAGTTGTTGAGGACTCACTGGAAGTGGATTTTATTGAAGTTGTACTTGGTGATGAAGTTGATGTGGGTAAAGTTGTTGGAATTGTTGGAGTGGATACTGTTGTTGACTGTGGTGTAGATGCAGTAGTCTCTGAATTGGTTGTTGTGACTGTCGTCAATGAAGTTGGTGTTGTGGTTGGAATGTTTGTCTGTTGATTCGATTCAGTGGAAGTGGGCAATGTGGTTTGAGATGCTATTGTGGTATTTGGGCTGGGTGATGTGGAAGCGGGCGAAGATGACAACGTTGTAGTTATGCGTGTTGTGGATGGAGTCGAACTTTCCGTAGTTGTTGGTGTGGCAGATGTGCTACTTTGTGATGTAGTTGGAGCTATTGTTGGTGCGGATGCAGAGGTTGTCTGTGTTGTCGATGCTGTCAGAGGAGATATTTTGGAAGCTGCTGGCAAAGTAGTTGTTGAGGACTCACTGGAAGTGGATTTTATTGACGTTGTACTTGGTGATGAAGTTGATGTGGGTAAAGTTGTTTGAGTTGTTGGTGTGGATACTGTTGTTGACTGTGGTGTGGATGCAGTAGTCTCTGCATTGGTTGTTGTGACGGTCGTCAATGGTGTTGGTGTTGTGGTTGGAATGTTTGTCTGTTGATTCGATTCAGTGGAAGTGGGCAATGTGGTTGGAGATGCCATTGTGGTAGTTGCGCTGTGTGATGTGGAAGTTGACAACGTTGTAGTTATGCGTGTTGTGGATGGAGTCGAACTTTCCGTAGTTGTTGGTGTGGCAGATGTGCTACTTTGTGATGTAGTTGGAGCTATTGTTGGTGCGGATGCAGAGGTTGTCTGTGTTGTCGATGCTGTCAGAGGAGATATTTTGGAAGCTGCTGGCAAAGTAGTTGTTGAGGACTCACTGGAAGTGGATTTTATTGACGTTGTACTTGGTGATGAAGTTGATGTGGGTAAAGTTGTTGGAGTTGTTGGTGTGGATACTGTTGTTGACTGTGGTGTGGATGCAGTAGTCTCTGCATTGGTTGTTGTGACGGTCGTCAATGGTGTTGGTGTTGTGGTTGGAATGTTTGTCTGTTGATTCGATTCAGTGGAAGTGGGCAATGTGGTTGGAGATGCCATTGTGGTAGTTGCGCTGTGTGATGTGGAAGTTGACAACGTTGTAGTTATGCGTGTTGTGGATGGAGTCGAACTTTCCGTAGTTGTTGGTGTGGCAGATGTGCTACTTTGTGATGTAGTTGGAGCTATTGTTGGTGCGGATGCAGAGGTTGTCTGTGTTGTCGATGCTGTCAGAGGAGATATTTTGGAAGCTGCTGGCAAAGTAGTTGTTGAGGACTCACTGGAAGTGGATTTTATTGACGTTGTACTTGGTGATGAAGTTGATGTGGGTAAAGTTGTTGGAGTTGTTGGTGTGGATACTGTTGTTGACTGTGGTGTGGATGCAGTAGTCTCTGCATTGGTTGTTGTGACGGTCGTCAATGGTGTTGGTGTTGTGGTTGGAATGTTTGTCTGTTGATTCGATTCAGTGGAAGTGGGCAATGTGGTTGGAGATGCCATTGTGGTAGTTGCGCTGTGTGATGTGGAAGTTGACAACGTTGTAGTTATGCGTGTTGTGGATGGAGTCGAACTTTCCGTAGTTGTTGGTGTGGCAGATGTGCTACTTTGTGATGTAGTTGGAGCTATTGTTGGTGCGGATGCAGAGGTTGTCTGTGTTGTCGATGCTGTCAGAGGAGATATTTTGGAAGCTGCTGGCAAAGTAGTTGTTGAGGACTCACTGGAAGTGGATTTTATTGACGTTGTACTTGGTGATGAAGTTGATGTGGGTAAAGTTGTTGGAGTTGTTGGTGTGGATACTGTTGTTGACTGTGGTGTGGATGCAGTAGTCTCTGCATTGGTTGTTGTGACGGTCGTCAATGGTGTTGGTGTTGTGGTTGGAATGTTTGTCTGTTGATTCGATTCAGTGGAAGTGGGCAATGTGGTTGGAGATGCCATTGTGGTAGTTGCGCTGTGTGATGTGGAAGTTGACAACGTTGTAGTTATGCGTGTTGTGGATGGAGTCGAACTTTCCGTAGTTGTTGGTGTGGCAGATGTGCTACTTTGTGATGTAGTTGGAGCTATTGTTGGTGCGGATGCAGAGGTTGTCTGTGTTGTCGATGCTGTCAGAGGAGATATTTTGGAAGCTGCTGGCAAAGTAGTTGTTGAGGACTCACTGGAAGTGGATTTTATTGACGTTGTACTTGGTGATGAAGTTGATGTGGGTAAAGTTGTTGGAGTTGTTGGTGTGGATACTGTTGTTGACTGTGGTGTGGATGCAGTAGTCTCTGAATTGGTTGTTGTGACGGTCGTCAATGGTGTTGGTGTTGTGGTTGGAATGTTTGTCTGTTGATTCGATTCAGTGGAAGTGGGCAATGTGGTTGGAGATGCCATTGTGGTAGTTGCGCTGTGTGATGTGGAAGTTGACAACGTTGTAGTTATGCGTGTTGTGGATGGAGTCGAACTTTCCGTAGTTGTTGGTGTGGCAGATGTGCTACTTTGTGATGTAGTTGGAGCTATTGTTGGTGCGGATGCAGAGGTTGTCTGTGTTGTCGATGCTGTCAGAGGAGATATTTTGGAAGCTGCTGGCAAAGTAGTTGTTGAGGACTCACTGGAAGTGGATTTTATTGACGTTGTACTTGGTGATGAAGTTGATGTGGGTAAAGTTGTTTGAGTTGTTGGTGTGGATACTGTTGTTGACTGTGGTGTGGATGCAGTAGTCTCTGCATTGGTTGTTGTGACGGTCGTCAATGGTGTTGGTGTTGTGGTTGGAATGTTTGTCTGTTGATTCGATTCAGTGGAAGTGGGCAATGTGGTTGGAGATGCCATTGTGGTAGTTGCGCTGTGTGATGTGGAAGTTGACAACGTTGTAGTTATGCGTGTTGTGGATGGAGTCGAACTTTCCGTAGTTGTTGGTGTGGCAGATGTGCTACTTTGTGATGTAGTTGGAGCTATTGTTGGTGCGGATGCAGAGGTTGTCTGTGTTGTCGATGCTGTCAGAGGAGATATTTTGGAAGCTGCTGGCAAAGTAGTTGTTGAGGACTCACTGGAAGTGGATTTTATTGACGTTGTACTTGGTGATGAAGTTGATGTGGGTAAAGTTGTTGGAGTTGTTGGTGTGGATACTGTTGTTGACTGTGGTGTGGATGCAGTAGTCTCTGCATTGGTTGTTGTGACGGTCGTCAATGGTGTTGGTGTTGTGGTTGGAATGTTTGTCTGTTGATTCGATTCAGTGGAAGTGGGCAATGTGGTTGGAGATGCCATTGTGGTAGTTGCGCTGTGTGATGTGGAAGTTGACAACGTTGTAGTTATGCGTGTTGTGGATGGAGTCGAACTTTCCGTAGTTGTTGGTGTGGCAGATGTGCTACTTTGTGATGTAGTTGGAGCTATTGTTGGTGCGGATGCAGAGGTTGTCTGTGTTGTCGATGCTGTCAGAGGAGATATTTTGGAAGCTGCTGGCAAAGTAGTTGTTGAGGACTCACTGGAAGTGGATTTTATTGACGTTGTACTTGGTGATGAAGTTGATGTGGGTAAAGTTGTTGGAGTTGTTGGTGTGGATACTGTTGTTGACTGTGGTGTGGATGCAGTAGTCTCTGCATTGGTTGTTGTGACGGTCGTCAATGGTGTTGGTGTTGTGGTTGGAATGTTTGTCTGTTGATTCGATTCAGTGGAAGTGGGCAATGTGGTTGGAGATGCCATTGTGGTAGTTGCGCTGTGTGATGTGGAAGTTGACAACGTTGTAGTTATGCGTGTTGTGGATGGAGTCGAACTTTCCGTAGTTGTTGGTGTGGCAGATGTGCTACTTTGTGATGTAGTTGGAGCTATTGTTGGTGCGGATGCAGAGGTTGTCTGTGTTGCCGATGCTGTCAGAGGAGATATTTTGGAAGCTGCTGGCAAAGTAGTTGTTGAGGACTCACTGGAAGTGGATTTTATTGACGTTGTACTTGGTGATGAAGTTGATGTGGGTAAAGTTGTTGGAGTTGTTGGTGTGGATACTGTTGTTGACTGTGGTGTGGATGCAGTAGTCTCTGAATTGGTTGTTGTGACGGTCGTCAATGGTGTTGGTGTTGTGGTTGGAATGTTTGTCTGTTGATTCGATTCAGTGGAAGTGGGCAATGTGGTTGGAGATGCCATTGTGGTAGTTGCGCTGTGTGATGTGGAAGTTGACAACGTTGTAGTTATGCGTGTTGTGGATGGAGTCGAACTTTCCGTAGTTGTTGGTGTGGCAGATGTGCTACTTTGTGATGTAGTTGGAGCTATTGTTGGTGCGGATGCAGAGGTTGTCTGTGTTGCCGATGCTGTCAGAGGAGATATTTTGGAAGCTGCTGGCAAAGTAGTTGTTGAGGACTCACTGGAAGTGGATTTTATTGACGTTGTACTTGGTGATGAAGTTGATGTGGGTAAAGTTGTTGGAGTTGTTGGTGTGGATACTGTTGTTGACTGTGGTGTGGATGCAGTAGTCTCTGAATTGGTTGTTGTGACGGTCGTCAATGGTGTTGGTGTTGTGGTTGGAATGTTTGTCTGTTGATTCGATTCAGTGGAAGTGGGCAATGTGGTTGGAGATGCCATTGTGGTAGTTGCGCTGTGTGATGTGGAAGTTGACAACGTTGTAGTTATGCGTGTTGTGGATGGAGTCGAACTTTCCGTAGTTGTTGGTGTGGCAGATGTGCTACTTTGTGATGTAGTTGGAGCTATTGTTGGTGCGGATGCAGAGGTTGTCTGTGTTGCCGATGCTGTCAGAGGAGATATTTTGGAAGCTGCTGGCAAAGTAGTTGTTGAGGACTCACTGGAAGTGGATTTTATTGACGTTGTACTTGGTGATGAAGTTGATGTGGGTAAAGTTGTTGGAGTTGTTGGTGTGGATACTGTTGTTGACTGTGGTGTGGATGCAGTAGTCTCTGCATTGGTTGTTGTGACGGTCGTCAATGGTGTTGGTGTTGTGGTTGGAATGTTTGTCTGTTGATTCGATTCAGTGGAAGTGGGCAATGTGGTTGGAGATGCCATTGTGGTAGTTGCGCTGTGTGATGTGGAAGTTGACAACGTTGTAGTTATGCGTGTTGTGGATGGAGTCGAACTTTCCGTAGTTGTTGGTGTGGCAGATGTGCTACTTTGTGATGTAGTTGGAGCTATTGTTGGTGCGGATGCAGAGGTTGTCTGTGTTGCCGATGCTGTCAGAGGAGATATTTTGGAAGCTGCTGGCAAAGTAGTTGTTGAGGACTCACTGGAAGTGGATTTTATTGACGTTGTACTTGGTGATGAAGTTGATGTGGGTAAAGTTGTTGGAGTTGTTGGTGTGGATACTGTTGTTGACTGTGGTGTGGATGCAGTAGTCTCTGCATTGGTTGTTGTGACGGTCGTCAATGGTGTTGGTGTTGTGGTTGGAATGTTTGTCTGTTGATTCGATTCAGTGGAAGTGGGCAATGTGGTTGGAGATGCCATTGTGGTAGTTGCGCTGTCTGATGTGGAAGTTGACAACGTTGTAGTTATGCGTGTTGTGGATGGAGTCGAACTTTCCGTAGTTGTTGGTGTGGCAGATGTGCTACTTTGTGATGTAGTTGGAGCTATTGTTGGTGCGGATGCAGAGGTTGTCTGTGTTGCCGATGCTGTCAGAGGAGATATTTTGGAAGCTGCTGGCAAAGTAGTTGTTGAGGACTCACTGGAAGTGGATTTTATTGACGTTGTACTTGGTGATGAAGTTGATGTGGGTAAAGTTGTTGGAGTTGTTGGTGTGGATACTGTTGTTGACTGTGGTGTGGATGCAGTAGTCTCTGCATTGGTTGTTGTGACGGTCGTCAATGGTGTTGGTGTTGTGGTTGGAATGTTTGTCTGTTGATTCGATTCAGTGGAAGTGGGCAATGTGGTTGGAGATGCCATTGTGGTAGTTGCGCTGTCTGATGTGGAAGTTGACAACGTTGTAGTTATGCGTGTTGTGGATGGAGTCGAACTTTCCGTAGTTGTTGGTGTGGCAGATGTGCTACTTTGTGATGTAGTTGGAGCTATTGTTGGTGCGGATGCAGAGGTTGTCTGTGTTGCCGATGCTGTCAGAGGAGATATTTTGGAAGCTGCTGGCAAAGTAGTTGTTGAGGACTCACTGGAAGTGGATTTTATTGACGTTGTACTTGGTGATGAAGTTGATGTGGGTAAAGTTGTTGGAGTTGTTGGTGTGGATACTGTTGTTGACTGTGGTGTGGATGCAGTAGTCTCTGCATTGGTTGTTGTGACGGTCGTCAATGGTGTTGGTGTTGTGGTTGGAATGTTTGTCTGTTGATTCGATTCAGTGGAAGTGGGCAATGTGGTTGGAGATGCCATTGTGGTAGTTGCGCTGTGTGATGTGGAAGTTGACAACGTTGTAGTTATGCGTGTTGTGGATGGAGTCGAACTTTCCGTAGTTTTTGGTGTGGCAGATGTGCTACTTTGTGATGTAGTTGGAGCTATTGTTGGTGCGGATGCAGAGGTTGTCTGTGTTGTCGATGCTGTCAGAGGAGATATTTTGGAAGCTGCTGGCAAAGTAGTTGTTGAGGACTCACTGGAAGTGGATTTTATTGACGTTGTACTTGGTGATGAAGTTGATGTGGGTAAAGTTGTTGGAGTTGTTGGTGTGGATACTGTTGTTGACTGTGGTGTGGATGCAGTAGTCTCTGCATTGGTTGTTGTGACGGTCGTCAATGGTGTTGGTGTTGTGGTTGGAATGTTTGTCTGTTGATTCGATTCAGTGGAAGTGGGCAATGTGGTTGGAGATGCCATTGTGGTAGTTGCGCTGTGTGATGTGGAAGTTGACAACGTTGTAGTTATGCGTGTTGTGGATGGAGTCGAACTTTCCGTAGTTGTTGGTGTGGCAGATGTGCTACTTTGTGATGTAGTTGGAGCTATTGTTGGTGCGGATGCAGAGGTTGTCTGTGTTGTCGATGCTGTCAGAGGAGATATTTTGGAAGCTGCTGGCAAAGTAGTTGTTGAGGACTCACTGGAAGTGGATTTTATTGACGTTGTACTTGGTGATGAAGTTGATGTGGGTAAAGTTGTTGGAGTTGTTGGTGTGGATACTGTTGTTGACTGTGGTGTGGATGCAGTAGTCTCTGCATTGGTTGTTGTGACGGTCGTCAATGGTGTTGGTGTTGTGGTTGGAATGTTTGTCTGTTGATTCGATTCAGTGGAAGTGGGCAATGTGGTTGGAGATGCCATTGTGGTAGTTGCGCTGTGTGATGTGGAAGTTGACAACGTTGTAGTTATGCGTGTTGTGGATGGAGTCGAACTTTCCGTAGTTGTTGGTGTGGCAGATGTGCTACTTTGTGATGTAGTTGGAGCTATTGTTGGTGCGGATGCAGAGGTTGTCTGTGTTGTCGATGCTGTCAGAGGAGATATTTTGGAAGCTGCTGGCAAAGTAGTTGTTGAGGACTCACTGGAAGTGGATTTTATTGACGTTGTACTTGGTGATGAAGTTGATGTGGGTAAAGTTGTTGGAGTTGTTGGTGTGGATACTGTTGTTGACTGTGGTGTGGATGCAGTAGTCTCTGAATTGGTTGTTGTGACGGTCGTCAATGGTGTTGGTGTTGTGGTTGGAATGTTTGTCTGTTGATTCGATTCAGTGGAAGTGGGCAATGTGGTTGGAGATGCCATTGTGGTAGTTGCGCTGTGTGATGTGGAAGTTGACAACGTTGTAGTTATGCGTGTTGTGGATGGAGTCGAACTTTCCGTAGTTGTTGGTGTGGCAGATGTGCTACTTTGTGATGTAGTTGGAGCTATTGTTGGTGCGGATGCAGAGGTTGTCTGTGTTGTCGATGCTGTCAGAGGAGATATTTTGGAAGCTGCTGGCAAAGTAGTTGTTGAGGACTCACTGGAAGTGGATTTTATTGAAGTTGTACTTGGTGATGAAGTTGATGTGGGTAAAGTTGTTGGAATTGTTGGAGTGGATACTGTTGTTGACTGTGGTGTAGATGCAGTAGTCTCTGAATTGGTTGTTGTGACTGTCGTCAATGAAGTTGGTGTTGTGGTTGGAATGTTTGTCTGTTGATTCGATTCAGTGGAAGTGGGCAATGTGGTTTGAGATGCCATTGTGGTATTTGGGCTGGGTGATGTGGAAGCGGTCGAAGATGACAACGTTGTAGTTATGCGTGTTGTGGATGGAGTCGAACTTTCCGTAGTTGTTGGTGTGGCAGATGTGCTACTTTGTGATGTAGTTGGAGCTATTGTTGGTGCGGATGCAGAGGTTGTCTGTGTTGTCGATGCTGTCAGAGGAGATATTTTGGAAGCTGCTGGCAAAGTAGTTGTTGAGGACTCACTGGAAGTGGATTTTATTGACGTTGTACTTGGTGATGAAGTTGATGTGGGTAAAGTTGTTGGAGTTGTTGGTGTGGATACTGTTGTTGACTGTGGTGTGGATGCAGTAGTCTCTGCATTGGTTGTTGTGACGGTCGTCAATGGTGTTGGTGTTGTGGTTGGAATGTTTGTCTGTTGATTCGATTCAGTGGAAGTGGGCAATGTGGTTGGAGATGCCATTGTGGTAGTTGCGCTGTGTGATGTGGAAGTTGACAACGTTGTAGTTATGCGTGTTGTGGATGGAGTCGAACTTTCCGTAGTTGTTGGTGTGGCAGATGTGCTACTTTGTGATGTAGTTGGAGCTATTGTTGGTGCGGATGCAGAGGTTGTCTGTGTTGTCGATGCTGTCAGAGGAGATATTTTGGAAGCTGCTGGCAAAGTAGTTGTTGAGGACTCACTGGAAGTGGATTTTATTGACGTTGTACTTGGTGATGAAGTTGATGTGGGTAAAGTTGTTGGAGTTGTTGGTGTGGATACTGTTGTTGACTGTGGTGTGGATGCAGTAGTCTCTGAATTGGTTGTTGTGACGGTCGTCAATGGTGTTGGTGTTGTGGTTGGAATGTTTGTCTGTTGATTCGATTCAGTGGAAGTGGGCAATGTGGTTGGAGATGCCATTGTGGTAGTTGCGCTGTGTGATGTGGAAGTTGACAACGTTGTAGTTATGCGTGTTGTGGATGGAGTCGAACTTTCCGTAGTTGTTGGTGTGGCAGATGTGCTACTTTGTGATGTAGTTGGAGCTATTGTTGGTGCGGATGCAGAGGTTGTCTGTGTTGTCGATGCTGTCAGAGGAGATATTTTGGAAGCTGCTGGCAAAGTAGTTGTTGAGGACTCACTGGAAGTGGATTTTATTGACGTTGTACTTGGTGATGAAGTTGATGTGGGTAAAGTTGTTGGAGTTGTTGGTGTGGATACTGTTGTTGACTGTGGTGTGGATGCAGTAGTCTCTGCATTGGTTGTTGTGACGGTCGTCAATGGTGTTGGTGTTGTGGTTGGAATGTTTGTCTGTTGATTCGATTCAGTGGAAGTGGGCAATGTGGTTGGAGATGCCATTGTGGTAGTTGCGCTGTGTGATGTGGAAGTTGACAACGTTGTAGTTATGCGTGTTGTGGATGGAGTCGAACTTTCCGTAGTTGTTGGTGTGGCAGATGTGCTACTTTGTGATGTAGTTGGAGCTATTGTTGGTGCGGATGCAGAGGTTGTCTGTGTTGTCGATGCTGTCAGAGGAGATATTTTGGAAGCTGCTGGCAAAGTAGTTGTTGAGGACTCACTGGAAGTGGATTTTATTGACGTTGTACTTGGTGATGAAGTTGATGTGGGTAAAGTTGTTGGAGTTGTTGGTGTGGATACTGTTGTTGACTGTGGTGTGGATGCAGTAGTCTCTGCATTGGTTGTTGTGACGGTCGTCAATGGTGTTGGTGTTGTGGTTGGAATGTTTGTCTGTTGATTCGATTCAGTGGAAGTGGGCAATGTGGTTGGAGATGCCATTGTGGTAGTTGCGCTGTGTGATGTGGAAGTTGACAACGTTGTAGTTATGCGTGTTGTGGATGGAGTCGAACTTTCCGTAGTTGTTGGTGTGGCAGATGTGCTACTTTGTGATGTAGTTGGAGCTATTGTTGGTGCGGATGCAGAGGTTGTCTGTGTTGTCGATGCTGTCAGAGGAGATATTTTGGAAGCTGCTGGCAAAGTAGTTGTTGAGGACTCACTGGAAGTGGATTTTATTGACGTTGTACTTGGTGATGAAGTTGATGTGGGTAAAGTTGTTGGAGTTGTTGGTGTGGATACTGTTGTTGACTGTGGTGTGGATGCAGTAGTCTCTGCATTGGTTGTTGTGACGGTCGTCAATGGTGTTGGTGTTGTGGTTGGAATGTTTGTCTGTTGATTCGATTCAGTGGAAGTGGGCAATGTGGTTGGAGATGCCATTGTGGTAGTTGCGCTGTGTGATGTGGAAGTTGACAACGTTGTAGTTATGCGTGTTGTGGATGGAGTCGAACTTTCCGTAGTTGTTGGTGTGGCAGATGTGCTACTTTGTGATGTAGTTGGAGCTATTGTTGGTGCGGATGCAGAGGTTGTCTGTGTTGTCGATGCTGTCAGAGGAGATATTTTGGAAGCTGCTGGCAAAGTAGTTGTTGAGGACTCACTGGAAGTGGATTTTATTGACGTTGTACTTGGTGATGAAGTTGATGTGGGTAAAGTTGTTGGAGTTGTTGGTGTGGATACTGTTGTTGACTGTGGTGTGGATGCAGTAGTCTCTGAATTGGTTGTTGTGACGGTCGTCAATGGTGTTGGTGTTGTGGTTGGAATGTTTGTCTGTTGATTCGATTCAGTGGAAGTGGGCAATGTGGTTGGAGATGCCATTGTGGTAGTTGCGCTGTGTGATGTGGAAGTTGACAACGTTGTAGTTATGCGTGTTGTGGATGGAGTCGAACTTTCCGTAGTTGTTGGTGTGGCAGATGTGCTACTTTGTGATGTAGTTGGAGCTATTGTTGGTGCGGATGCAGAGGTTGTCTGTGTTGTCGATGCTGTCAGAGGAGATATTTTGGAAGCTGCTGGCAAAGTAGTTGTTGAGGACTCACTGGAAGTGGATTTTATTGACGTTGTACTTGGTGATGAAGTTGATGTGGGTAAAGTTGTTGGAATTGTTGGAGTGGATACTGTTGTTGACTGTGGTGTAGATGCAGTAGTCTCTGAATTGGTTGTTGTGACTGTCGTCAATGAAGTTGGTGTTGTGGTTGGAATGTTTGTCTGTTGATTCGATTCAGTGGAAGTGGGCAATGTGGTTTGAGATGCCATTGTGGTATTTGGGCTGGGTGATGTGGAAGCGGTCGAAGATGACAACGTTGTAGTTATGCGTGTTGTGGATGGAGTCGAACTTTCCGTAGTTGTTGGTGTGGCAGATGTGCTACTTTGTGATGTAGTTGGAGCTATTGTTGGTGCGGATGCAGAGGTTGTCTGTGTTGTCGATGCTGTCAGAGGAGATATTTTGGAAGCTGCTGGCAAAGTAGTTGTTGAGGACTCACTGGAAGTGGATTTTATTGACGTTGTACTTGGTGATGAAGTTGATGTGGGTAAAGTTGTTGGAGTTGTTGGTGTGGATACTGTTGTTGACTGTGGTGTGGATGCAGTAGTCTCTGCATTGGTTGTTGTGACGGTCGTCAATGGTGTTGGTGTTGTGGTTGGAATGTTTGTCTGTTGATTCGATTCAGTGGAAGTGGGCAATGTGGTTGGAGATGCCATTGTGGTAGTTGCGCTGTGTGATGTGGAAGTTGACAACGTTGTAGTTATGCGTGTTGTGGATGGAGTCGAACTTTCCGTAGTTGTTGGTGTGGCAGATGTGCTACTTTGTGATGTAGTTGGAGCTATTGTTGGTGCGGATGCAGAGGTTGTCTGTGTTGTCGATGCTGTCAGAGGAGATATTTTGGAAGCTGCTGGCAAAGTAGTTGTTGAGGACTCACTGGAAGTGGATTTTATTGACGTTGTACTTGGTGATGAAGTTGATGTGGGTAAAGTTGTTGGAGTTGTTGGTGTGGATACTGTTGTTGACTGTGGTGTGGATGCAGTAGTCTCTGCATTGGTTGTTGTGACGGTCGTCAATGGTGTTGGTGTTGTGGTTGGAATGTTTGTCTGTTGATTCGATTCAGTGGAAGTGGGCAATGTGGTTGGAGATGCCATTGTGGTAGTTGCGCTGTGTGATGTGGAAGTTGACAACGTTGTAGTTATGCGTGTTGTGGATGGAGTCGAACTTTCCGTAGTTGTTGGTGTGGCAGATGTGCTACTTTGTGATGTAGTTGGAGCTATTGTTGGTGCGGATGCAGAGGTTGTCTGTGTTGTCGATGCTGTCAGAGGAGATATTTTGGAAGCTGCTGGCAAAGTAGTTGTTGAGGACTCACTGGAAGTGGATTTTATTGACGTTGTACTTGGTGATGAAGTTGATGTGGGTAAAGTTGTTGGAGTTGTTGGTGTGGATACTGTTGTTGACTGTGGTGTGGATGCAGTAGTCTCTGCATTGGTTGTTGTGACGGTCGTCAATGGTGTTGGTGTTGTGGTTGGAATGTTTGTCTGTTGATTCGATTCAGTGGAAGTGGGCAATGTGGTTGGAGATGCCATTGTGGTAGTTGCGCTGTGTGATGTGGAAGTTGACAACGTTGTAGTTATGCGTGTTGTGGATGGAGTCGAACTTTCCGTAGTTGTTGGTGTGGCAGATGTGCTACTTTGTGATGTAGTTGGAGCTATTGTTGGTGCGGATGCAGAGGTTGTCTGTGTTGCCGATGCTGTCAGAGGAGATATTTTGGAAGCTGCTGGCAAAGTAGTTGTTGAGGACTCACTGGAAGTGGATTTTATTGACGTTGTACTTGGTGATGAAGTTGATGTGGGTAAAGTTGTTGGAGTTGTTGGTGTGGATACTGTTGTTGACTGTGGTGTGGATGCAGTAGTCTCTGCATTGGTTGTTGTGACGGTCGTCAATGGTGTTGGTGTTGTGGTTGGAATGTTTGTCTGTTGATTCGATTCAGTGGAAGTGGGCAATGTGGTTGGAGATGCCATTGTGGTAGTTGCGCTGTCTGATGTGGAAGTTGACAACGTTGTAGTTATGCGTGTTGTGGATGGAGTCGAACTTTCCGTAGTTGTTGGTGTGGCAGATGTGCTACTTTGTGATGTAGTTGGAGCTATTGTTGGTGCGGATGCAGAGGTTGTCTGTGTTGCCGATGCTGTCAGAGGAGATATTTTGGAAGCTGCTGGCAAAGTAGTTGTTGAGGACTCACTGGAAGTGGATTTTATTGACGTTGTACTTGGTGATGAAGTTGATGTGGGTAAAGTTGTTGGAGTTGTTGGAGTGGATACTGTTGTTGACTGTGGTGTGGATGCAGTAGTCTCTGAATTGGTTGTTGTGACGGTCGTCAATGGTGTTGGTGTTGTGGTTGGAATGTTTGTCTGTTGATTCGATTCAGTGGAAGTGGGCAATGTGGTTGGAGATGCCATTGTGGTAGTTGCGCTGTGTGATGTGGAAGTTGACAACGTTGTAGTTATGCGTGTTGTGGATGGAGTCGAACTTTCCGTAGTTGTTGGTGTGGCAGATGTGCTACTTTGTGATGTAGTTGGAGCTATTGTTGGTGCGGATGCAGAGGTTGTCTGTGTTGTCGATGCTGTCAGAGGAGATATTTTGGAAGCTGCTGGCAAAGTAGTTGTTGAGGACTCACTGGAAGTGGATTTTATTGAAGTTGTACTTGGTGATGAAGTTGATGTGGGTAAAGTTGTTGGAATTGTTGGAGTGGATACTGTTGTTGACTGTGGTGTAGATGCAGTAGTCTCTGAATTGGTTGTTGTGACTGTCGTCAATGAAGTTGGTGTTGTGGTTGGAATGTTTGTCTGTTGATTCGATTCAGTGGAAGTGGGCAATGTGGTTTGAGATGCCATTGTGGTATTTGGGCTGGGTGATGTGGAAGCGGTCGAAGATGACAACGTTGTAGTTATGCGTGTTGTGGATGGAGTCGAACTTTCCGTAGTTGTTGGTGTGGCAGATGTGCTACTTTGTGATGTAGTTGGAGCTATTGTTGGTGCGGATGCAGAGGTTGTCTGTGTTGTCGATGCTGTCAGAGGAGATATTTTGGAAGCTGCTGGCAAAGTAGTTGTTGAGGACTCACTGGAAGTGGATTTTATTGACGTTGTACTTGGTGATGAAGTTGATGTGGGTAAAGTTGTTGGAGTTGTTGGTGTGGATACTGTTGTTGACTGTGGTGTGGATGCAGTAGTCTCTGCATTGGTTGTTGTGACGGTCGTCAATGGTGTTGGTGTTGTGGTTGGAATGTTTGTCTGTTGATTCGATTCAGTGGAAGTGGGCAATGTGGTTGGAGATGCCATTGTGGTAGTTGCGCTGTGTGATGTGGAAGTTGACAACGTTGTAGTTATGCGTGTTGTGGATGGAGTCGAACTTTCCGTAGTTGTTGGTGTGGCAGATGTGCTACTTTGTGATGTAGTTGGAGCTATTGTTGGTGCGGATGCAGAGGTTGTCTGTGTTGTCGATGCTGTCAGAGGAGATATTTTGGAAGCTGCTGGCAAAGTAGTTGTTGAGGACTCACTGGAAGTGGATTTTATTGACGTTGTACTTGGTGATGAAGTTGATGTGGGTAAAGTTGTTGGAGTTGTTGGTGTGGATACTGTTGTTGACTGTGGTGTGGATGCAGTAGTCTCTGCATTGGTTGTTGTGACGGTCGTCAATGGTGTTGGTGTTGTGGTTGGAATGTTTGTCTGTTGATTCGATTCAGTGGAAGTGGGCAATGTGGTTGGAGATGCCATTGTGGTAGTTGCGCTGTGTGATGTGGAAGTTGACAACGTTGTAGTTATGCGTGTTGTGGATGGAGTCGAACTTTCCGTAGTTGTTGGTGTGGCAGATGTGCTACTTTGTGATGTAGTTGGAGCTATTGTTGGTGCGGATGCAGAGGTTGTCTGTGTTGTCGATGCTGTCAGAGGAGATATTTTGGAAGCTGCTGGCAAAGTAGTTGTTGAGGACTCACTGGAAGTGGATTTTATTGACGTTGTACTTGGTGATGAAGTTGATGTGGGTAAAGTTGTTGGAGTTGTTGGTGTGGATACTGTTGTTGACTGTGGTGTGGATGCAGTAGTCTCTGCATTGGTTGTTGTGACGGTCGTCAATGGTGTTGGTGTTGTGGTTGGAATGTTTGTCTGTTGATTCGATTCAGTGGAAGTGGGCAATGTGGTTAGAGATGCCATTGTGGTAGTTGCGCTGTGTGATGTGGAAGTTGACAACGTTGTAGTTATGCGTGTTGTGGATGGAGTCGAACTTTCCGTAGTTGTTGGTGTGGCAGATGTGCTACTTTGTGATGTAGTTGGAGCTATTGTTGGTGCGGATGCAGAGGTTGTCTGTGTTGTCGATGCTGTCAGAGGAGATATTTTGGAAGCTGCTGGCAAAGTAGTTGTTGAGGACTCACTGGAAGTGGATTTTATTGAAGTTGTACTTGGTGATGAAGTTGATGTGGGTAAAGTTGTTGGAATTGTTGGAGTGGATACTGTTGTTGACTGTGGTGTAGATGCAGTAGTATCTGAATTGGTTGTTGTGACTGTTGTCAATGAAGTTGGTGTTGTGGTTGGAATGTTTGTCTGTTGATTCGATTCAGTGGAAGTGGGCAATGTGGTTTGAGATGCTATTGTGGTATTTGGGCTGGGTGATGTGGAAGCGGTCGAAGATGACAACGTTGTAGTTATGCGTGTTGTGGATGGAGTCGAACTTTCCGTAGTTGTTGGTGTGGCAGATGTGCTACTTTGTGATGTAGTTGGAGCTATTGTTGGTGCGGATGCAGAGGTTGTCTGTGTTGTCGCTGCTGTCAGAGGAGATATTTTGGAAGCTGCTGGCAAAGTAGTTGTTGAGGACTCACTGGAAGTGGATTTTATTGACGTTGTACTTGGTGATGAAGTTGATGTGGGTAAAGTTGTTGGAGTTGTTGGTGTGGATACTGTTGTTGACTGTGGTGTGGATGCAGTAGTCTCTGCATTGGTTGTTGTGACGGTCGTCAATGGTGTTGGTGTTGTGGTTGGAATGTTTGTCTGTTGATTCGATTCAGTGGAAGTGGGCAATGTGGTTGGAGATGCCATTGTGGTAGTTGCGCTGTGTGATGTGGAAGTTGACAACGTTGTAGTTATGCGTGTTGTGGATGGAGTCGAACTTTCCGTAGTTGTTGGTGTGGCAGATGTGCTACTTTGTGATGTAGTTGGAGCTATTGTTGGTGCGGATGCAGAGGTTGTCTGTGTTGTCGATGCTGTCAGAGGAGATATTTTGGAAGCTGCTGGCAAAGTAGTTGTTGAGGACTCACTGGAAGTGGATTTTATTGACGTTGTACTTGGTGATGAAGTTGATGTGGGTAAAGTTGTTGGAGTTGTTGGAGTGGATACTGTTGTTGACTGTGGTGTGGATGCAGTAGTCTCTGAATTGGTTGTTGTGACGGTCGTCAATGGTGTTGGTGTTGTGGTTGGAATGTTTGTCTGTTGATTCGATTCAGTGGAAGTGGGCAATGTGGTTGGAGATGCCATTGTGGTAGTTGCGCTGTGTGATGTGGAAGTTGACAACGTTGTAGTTATGCGTGTTGTGGATGGAGTCGAACTTTCCGTAGTTGTTGGTGTGGCAGATGTGCTACTTTGTGATGTAGTTGGAGCTATTGTTGGTGCGGATGCAGAGGTTGTCTGTGTTGTCGATGCTGTCAGAGGAGATATTTTGGAAGCTGCTGGCAAAGTAGTTGTTGAGGACTCACTGGAAGTGGATTTTATTGACGTTGTACTTGGTGATGAAGTTGATGTGGGTAAAGTTGTTTGAGTTGTTGGTGTGGATACTGTTGTTGACTGTGGTGTGGATGCAGTAGTCTCTGCATTGGTTGTTGTGACGGTCGTCAATGGTGTTGGTGTTGTGGTTGGAATGTTTGTCTGTTGATTCGATTCAGTGGAAGTGGGCAATGTGGTTGGAGATGCCATTGTGGTAGTTGCGCTGTGTGATGTGGAAGTTGACAACGTTGTAGTTATGCGTGTTGTGGATGGAGTCGAACTTTCCGTAGTTGTTGGTGTGGCAGATGTGCTACTTTGTGATGTAGTTGGAGCTATTGTTGGTGCGGATGCAGAGGTTGTCTGTGTTGCCGATGCTGTCAGAGGAGATATTTTGGAAGCTGCTGGCAAAGTAGTTGTTGAGGACTCACTGGAAGTGGATTTTATTGACGTTGTACTTGGTGATGAAGTTGATGTGGGTAAAGTTGTTGGAGTTGTTGGTGTGGATACTGTTGTTGACTGTGGTGTGGATGCAGTAGTCTCTGAATTGGTTGTTGTGACGGTCGTCAATGGTGTTGGTGTTGTGGTTGGAATGTTTGTCTGTTGATTCGATTCAGTGGAAGTGGGCAATGTGGTTGGAGATGCCATTGTGGTAGTTGCGCTGTGTGATGTGGAAGTTGACAACGTTGTAGTTATGCGTGTTGTGGATGGAGTCGAACTTTCCGTAGTTGTTGGTGTGGCAGATGTGCTACTTTGTGATGTAGTTGGAGCTATTGTTGGTGCGGATGCAGAGGTTGTCTGTGTTGCCGATGCTGTCAGAGGAGATATTTTGGAAGCTGCTGGCAAAGTAGTTGTTGAGGACTCACTGGAAGTGGATTTTATTGACGTTGTACTTGGTGATGAAGTTGATGTGGGTAAAGTTGTTGGAGTTGTTGGTGTGGATACTGTTGTTGACTGTGGTGTGGATGCAGTAGTCTCTGAATTGGTTGTTGTGACGGTCGTCAATGGTGTTGGTGTTGTGGTTGGAATGTTTGTCTGTTGATTCGATTCAGTGGAAGTGGGCAATGTGGTTGGAGATGCCATTGTGGTAGTTGCGCTGTGTGATGTGGAAGTTGACAACGTTGTAGTTATGCGTGTTGTGGATGGAGTCGAACTTTCCGTAGTTGTTGGTGTGGCAGATGTGCTACTTTGTGATGTAGTTGGAGCTATTGTTGGTGCGGATGCAGAGGTTGTCTGTGTTGCCGATGCTGTCAGAGGAGATATTTTGGAAGCTGCTGGCAAAGTAGTTGTTGAGGACTCACTGGAAGTGGATTTTATTGACGTTGTACTTGGTGATGAAGTTGATGTGGGTAAAGTTGTTGGAGTTGTTGGTGTGGATACTGTTGTTGACTGTGGTGTGGATGCAGTAGTCTCTGCATTGGTTGTTGTGACGGTCGTCAATGGTGTTGGTGTTGTGGTTGGAATGTTTGTCTGTTGATTCGATTCAGTGGAAGTGGGCAATGTGGTTGGAGATGCCATTGTGGTAGTTGCGCTGTCTGATGTGGAAGTTGACAACGTTGTAGTTATGCGTGTTGTGGATGGAGTCGAACTTTCCGTAGTTGTTGGTGTGGCAGATGTGCTACTTTGTGATGTAGTTGGAGCTATTGTTGGTGCGGATGCAGAGGTTGTCTGTGTTGCCGATGCTGTCAGAGGAGATATTTTGGAAGCTGCTGGCAAAGTAGTTGTTGAGGACTCACTGGAAGTGGATTTTATTGACGTTGTACTTGGTGATGAAGTTGATGTGGGTAAAGTTGTTGGAGTTGTTGGTGTGGATACTGTTGTTGACTGTGGTGTGGATGCAGTAGTCTCTGCATTGGTTGTTGTGACGGTCGTCAATGGTGTTGGTGTTGTGGTTGGAATGTTTGTCTGTTGATTCGATTCAGTGGAAGTGGGCAATGTGGTTGGAGATGCCATTGTGGTAGTTGCGCTGTCTGATGTGGAAGTTGACAACGTTGTAGTTATGCGTGTTGTGGATGGAGTCGAACTTTCCGTAGTTGTTGGTGTGGCAGATGTGCTACTTTGTGATGTAGTTGGAGCTATTGTTGGTGCGGATGCAGAGGTTGTCTGTGTTGCCGATGCTGTCAGAGGAGATATTTTGGAAGCTGCTGGCAAAGTAGTTGTTGAGGACTCACTGGAAGTGGATTTTATTGACGTTGTACTTGGTGATGAAGTTGATGTGGGTAAAGTTGTTGGAGTTGTTGGTGTGGATACTGTTGTTGACTGTGGTGTGGATGCAGTAGTCTCTGCATTGGTTGTTGTGACGGTCGTCAATGGTGTTGGTGTTGTGGTTGGAATGTTTGTCTGTTGATTCGATTCAGTGGAAGTGGGCAATGTGGTTGGAGATGCCATTGTGGTAGTTGCGCTGTGTGATGTGGAAGTTGACAACGTTGTAGTTATGCGTGTTGTGGATGGAGTCGAACTTTCCGTAGTTTTTGGTGTGGCAGATGTGCTACTTTGTGATGTAGTTGGAGCTATTGTTGGTGCGGATGCAGAGGTTGTCTGTGTTGTCGATGCTGTCAGAGGAGATATTTTGGAAGCTGCTGGCAAAGTAGTTGTTGAGGACTCACTGGAAGTGGATTTTATTGACGTTGTACTTGGTGATGAAGTTGATGTGGGTAAAGTTGTTGGAGTTGTTGGTGTGGATACTGTTGTTGACTGTGGTGTGGATGCAGTAGTCTCTGCATTGGTTGTTGTGACGGTCGTCAATGGTGTTGGTGTTGTGGTTGGAATGTTTGTCTGTTGATTCGATTCAGTGGAAGTGGGCAATGTGGTTGGAGATGCCATTGTGGTAGTTGCGCTGTGTGATGTGGAAGTTGACAACGTTGTAGTTATGCGTGTTGTGGATGGAGTCGAACTTTCCGTAGTTGTTGGTGTGGCAGATGTGCTACTTTGTGATGTAGTTGGAGCTATTGTTGGTGCGGATGCAGAGGTTGTCTGTGTTGTCGATGCTGTCAGAGGAGATATTTTGGAAGCTGCTGGCAAAGTAGTTGTTGAGGACTCACTGGAAGTGGATTTTATTGACGTTGTACTTGGTGATGAAGTTGATGTGGGTAAAGTTGTTGGAGTTGTTGGTGTGGATACTGTTGTTGACTGTGGTGTGGATGCAGTAGTCTCTGCATTGGTTGTTGTGACGGTCGTCAATGGTGTTGGTGTTGTGGTTGGAATGTTTGTCTGTTGATTCGATTCAGTGGAAGTGGGCAATGTGGTTGGAGATGCCATTGTGGTAGTTGCGCTGTGTGATGTGGAAGTTGACAACGTTGTAGTTATGCGTGTTGTGGATGGAGTCGAACTTTCCGTAGTTGTTGGTGTGGCAGATGTGCTACTTTGTGATGTAGTTGGAGCTATTGTTGGTGCGGATGCAGAGGTTGTCTGTGTTGTCGATGCTGTCAGAGGAGATATTTTGGAAGCTGCTGGCAAAGTAGTTGTTGAGGACTCACTGGAAGTGGATTTTATTGACGTTGTACTTGGTGATGAAGTTGATGTGGGTAAAGTTGTTGGAGTTGTTGGTGTGGATACTGTTGTTGACTGTGGTGTGGATGCAGTAGTCTCTGAATTGGTTGTTGTGACGGTCGTCAATGGTGTTGGTGTTGTGGTTGGAATGTTTGTCTGTTGATTCGATTCAGTGGAAGTGGGCAATGTGGTTGGAGATGCCATTGTGGTAGTTGCGCTGTGTGATGTGGAAGTTGACAACGTTGTAGTTATGCGTGTTGTGGATGGAGTCGAACTTTCCGTAGTTGTTGGTGTGGCAGATGTGCTACTTTGTGATGTAGTTGGAGCTATTGTTGGTGCGGATGCAGAGGTTGTCTGTGTTGTCGATGCTGTCAGAGGAGATATTTTGGAAGCTGCTGGCAAAGTAGTTGTTGAGGACTCACTGGAAGTGGATTTTATTGACGTTGTACTTGGTGATGAAGTTGATGTGGGTAAAGTTGTTGGAGTTGTTGGTGTGGATACTGTTGTTGACTGTGGTGTGGATGCAGTAGTCTCTGCATTGGTTGTTGTGACGGTCGTCAATGGTGTTGGTGTTGTGGTTGGAATGTTTGTCTGTTGATTCGATTCAGTGGAAGTGGGCAATGTGGTTGGAGATGCCATTGTGGTAGTTGCGCTGTGTGATGTGGAAGTTGACAACGTTGTAGTTATGCGTGTTGTGGATGGAGTCGAACTTTCCGTAGTTGTTGGTGTGGCAGATGTGCTACTTTGTGATGTAGTTGGAGCTATTGTTGGTGCGGATGCAGAGGTTGTCTGTGTTGTCGATGCTGTCAGAGGAGATATTTTGGAAGCTGCTGGCAAAGTAGTTGTTGAGGACTCACTGGAAGTGGATTTTATTGACGTTGTACTTGGTGATGAAGTTGATGTGGGTAAAGTTGTTGGAGTTGTTGGTGTGGATACTGTTGTTGACTGTGGTGTGGATGCAGTAGTCTCTGCATTGGTTGTTGTGACGGTCGTCAATGGTGTTGGTGTTGTGGTTGGAATGTTTGTCTGTTGATTCGATTCAGTGGAAGTGGGCAATGTGGTTGGAGATGCCATTGTGGTAGTTGCGCTGTGTGATGTGGAAGTTGACAACGTTGTAGTTATGCGTGTTGTGGATGGAGTCGAACTTTCCGTAGTTGTTGGTGTGGCAGATGTGCTACTTTGTGATGTAGTTGGAGCTATTGTTGGTGCGGATGCAGAGGTTGTCTGTGTTGTCGATGCTGTCAGAGGAGATATTTTGGAAGCTGCTGGCAAAGTAGTTGTTGAGGACTCACTGGAAGTGGATTTTATTGACGTTGTACTTGGTGATGAAGTTGATGTGGGTAAAGTTGTTGGAGTTGTTGGTGTGGATACTGTTGTTGACTGTGGTGTGGATGCAGTAGTCTCTGCATTGGTTGTTGTGACGGTCGTCAATGGTGTTGGTGTTGTGGTTGGAATGTTTGTCTGTTGATTCGATTCAGTGGAAGTGGGCAATGTGGTTGGAGATGCCATTGTGGTAGTTGCGCTGTGTGATGTGGAAGTTGACAACGTTGTAGTTATGCGTGTTGTGGATGGAGTCGAACTTTCCGTAGTTGTTGGTGTGGCAGATGTGCTACTTTGTGATGTAGTTGGAGCTATTGTTGGTGCGGATGCAGAGGTTGTCTGTGTTGTCGATGCTGTCAGAGGAGATATTTTGGAAGCTGCTGGCAAAGTAGTTGTTGAGGACTCACTGGAAGTGGATTTTATTGACGTTGTACTTGGTGATGAAGTTGATGTGGGTAAAGTTGTTGGAGTTGTTGGTGTGGATACTGTTGTTGACTGTGGTGTGGATGCAGTAGTCTCTGAATTGGTTGTTGTGACGGTCGTCAATGGTGTTGGTGTTGTGGTTGGAATGTTTGTCTGTTGATTCGATTCAGTGGAAGTGGGCAATGTGGTTGGAGATGCCATTGTGGTAGTTGCGCTGTGTGATGTGGAAGTTGACAACGTTGTAGTTATGCGTGTTGTGGATGGAGTCGAACTTTCCGTAGTTGTTGGTGTGGCAGATGTGCTACTTTGTGATGTAGTTGGAGCTATTGTTGGTGCGGATGCAGAGGTTGTCTGTGTTGTCGATGCTGTCAGAGGAGATATTTTGGAAGCTGCTGGCAAAGTAGTTGTTGAGGACTCACTGGAAGTGGATTTTATTGACGTTGTACTTGGTGATGAAGTTGATGTGGGTAAAGTTGTTGGAGTTGTTGGTGTGGATACTGTTGTTGACTGTGGTGTGGATGCAGTAGTCTCTGCATTGGTTGTTGTGACGGTCGTCAATGGTGTTGGTGTTGTGGTTGGAATGTTTGTCTGTTGATTCGATTCAGTGGAAGTGGGCAATGTGGTTGGAGATGCCATTGTGGTAGTTGCGCTGTGTGATGTGGAAGTTGACAACGTTGTAGTTATGCGTGTTGTGGATGGAGTCGAACTTTCCGTAGTTGTTGGTGTGGCAGATGTGCTACTTTGTGATGTAGTTGGAGCTATTGTTGGTGCGGATGCAGAGGTTGTCTGTGTTGTCGATGCTGTCAGAGGAGATATTTTGGAAGCTGCTGGCAAAGTAGTTGTTGAGGACTCACTGGAAGTGGATTTTATTGACGTTGTACTTGGTGATGAAGTTGATGTGGGTAAAGTTGTTGGAGTTGTTGGTGTGGATACTGTTGTTGACTGTGGTGTGGATGCAGTAGTCTCTGCATTGGTTGTTGTGACGGTCGTCAATGGTGTTGGTGTTGTGGTTGGAATGTTTGTCTGTTGATTCGATTCAGTGGAAGTGGGCAATGTGGTTGGAGATGCCATTGTGGTAGTTGCGCTGTGTGATGTGGAAGTTGACAACGTTGTAGTTATGCGTGTTGTGGATGGAGTCGAACTTTCCGTAGTTGTTGGTGTGGCAGATGTGCTACTTTGTGATGTAGTTGGAGCTATTGTTGGTGCGGATGCAGAGGTTGTCTGTGTTGTCGATGCTGTCAGAGGAGATATTTTGGAAGCTGCTGGCAAAGTAGTTGTTGAGGACTCACTGGAAGTGGATTTTATTGACGTTGTACTTGGTGATGAAGTTGATGTGGGTAAAGTTGTTGGAGTTGTTGGTGTGGATACTGTTGTTGACTGTGGTGTGGATGCAGTAGTCTCTGCATTGGTTGTTGTGACGGTCGTCAATGGTGTTGGTGTTGTGGTTGGAATGTTTGTCTGTTGATTCGATTCAGTGGAAGTGGGCAATGTGGTTGGAGATGCCATTGTGGTAGTTGCGCTGTGTGATGTGGAAGTTGACAACGTTGTAGTTATGCGTGTTGTGGATGGAGTCGAACTTTCCGTAGTTGTTGGTGTGGCAGATGTGCTACTTTGTGATGTAGTTGGAGCTATTGTTGGTGCGGATGCAGAGGTTGTCTGTGTTGCCGATGCTGTCAGAGGAGATATTTTGGAAGCTGCTGGCAAAGTAGTTGTTGAGGACTCACTGGAAGTGGATTTTATTGACGTTGTACTTGGTGATGAAGTTGATGTGGGTAAAGTTGTTGGAGTTGTTGGTGTGGATACTGTTGTTGACTGTGGTGTGGATGCAGTAGTCTCTGCATTGGTTGTTGTGACGGTCGTCAATGGTGTTGGTGTTGTGGTTGGAATGTTTGTCTGTTGATTCGATTCAGTGGAAGTGGGCAATGTGGTTGGAGATGCCATTGTGGTAGTTGCGCTGTGTGATGTGGAAGTTGACAACGTTGTAGTTATGCGTGTTGTGGATGGAGTCGAACTTTCCGTAGTTGTTGGTGTGGCAGATGTGCTACTTTGTGATGTAGTTGGAGCTATTGTTGGTGCGGATGCAGAGGTTGTCTGTGTTGTCGATGCTGTCAGAGGAGATATTTTGGAAGCTGCTGGCAAAGTAGTTGTTGAGGACTCACTGGAAGTGGATTTTATTGACGTTGTACTTGGTGATGAAGTTGATGTGGGTAAAGTTGTTGGAGTTGTTGGTGTGGATACTGTTGTTGACTGTGGTGTGGATGCAGTAGTCTCTGCATTGGTTGTTGTGACGGTCGTCAATGGTGTTGGTGTTGTGGTTGGAATGTTTGTCTGTTGATTCGATTCAGTGGAAGTGGGCAATGTGGTTGGAGATGCCATTGTGGTAGTTGCGCTGTGTGATGTGGAAGTTGACAACGTTGTAGTTATGCGTGTTGTGGATGGAGTCGAACTTTCCGTAGTTGTTGGTGTGGCAGATGTGCTACTTTGTGATGTAGTTGGAGCTATTGTTGGTGCGGATGCAGAGGTTGTCTGTGTTGTCGATGCTGTCAGAGGAGATATTTTGGAAGCTGCTGGCAAAGTAGTTGTTGAGGACTCACTGGAAGTGGATTTTATTGACGTTGTACTTGGTGATGAAGTTGATGTGGGTAAAGTTGTTGGAGTTGTTGGTGTGGATACTGTTGTTGACTGTGGTGTGGATGCAGTAGTCTCTGCATTGGTTGTTGTGACGGTCGTCAATGGTGTTGGTGTTGTGGTTGGAATGTTTGTCTGTTGATTCGATTCAGTGGAAGTGGGCAATGTGGTTGGAGATGCCATTGTGGTAGTTGCGCTGTGTGATGTGGAAGTTGACAACGTTGTAGTTATGCGTGTTGTGGATGGAGTCGAACTTTCCGTAGTTGTTGGTGTGGCAGATGTGCTACTTTGTGATGTAGTTGGAGCTATTGTTGGTGCGGATGCAGAGGTTGTCTGTGTTGCCGATGCTGTCAGAGGAGATATTTTGGAAGCTGCTGGCAAAGTAGTTGTTGAGGACTCACTGGAAGTGGATTTTATTGACGTTGTACTTGGTGATGAAGTTGATGTGGGTAAAGTTGTTGGAGTTGTTGGTGTGGATACTGTTGTTGACTGTGGTGTGGATGCAGTAGTCTCTGCATTGGTTGTTGTGACGGTCGTCAATGGTGTTGGTGTTGTGGTTGGAATGTTTGTCTGTTGATTCGATTCAGTGGAAGTGGGCAATGTGGTTGGAGATGCCATTGTGGTAGTTGCGCTGTCTGATGTGGAAGTTGACAACGTTGTAGTTATGCGTGTTGTGGATGGAGTCGAACTTTCCGTAGTTGTTGGTGTGGCAGATGTGCTACTTTGTGATGTAGTTGGAGCTATTGTTGGTGCGGATGCAGAGGTTGTCTGTGTTGCCGATGCTGTCAGAGGAGATATTTTGGAAGCTGCTGGCAAAGTAGTTGTTGAGGACTCACTGGAAGTGGATTTTATTGACGTTGTACTTGGTGATGAAGTTGATGTGGGTAAAGTTGTTGGAGTTGTTGGAGTGGATACTGTTGTTGACTGTGGTGTGGATGCAGTAGTCTCTGAATTGGTTGTTGTGACGGTCGTCAATGGTGTTGGTGTTGTGGTTGGAATGTTTGTCTGTTGATTCGATTCAGTGGAAGTGGGCAATGTGGTTGGAGATGCCATTGTGGTAGTTGCGCTGTGTGATGTGGAAGTTGACAACGTTGTAGTTATGCGTGTTGTGGATGGAGTCGAACTTTCCGTAGTTGTTGGTGTGGCAGATGTGCTACTTTGTGATGTAGTTGGAGCTATTGTTGGTGCGGATGCAGAGGTTGTCTGTGTTGTCGATGCTGTCAGAGGAGATATTTTGGAAGCTGCTGGCAAAGTAGTTGTTGAGGACTCACTGGAAGTGGATTTTATTGAAGTTGTACTTGGTGATGAAGTTGATGTGGGTAAAGTTGTTGGAATTGTTGGAGTGGATACTGTTGTTGACTGTGGTGTAGATGCAGTAGTCTCTGAATTGGTTGTTGTGACTGTCGTCAATGAAGTTGGTGTTGTGGTTGGAATGTTTGTCTGTTGATTCGATTCAGTGGAAGTGGGCAATGTGGTTTGAGATGCCATTGTGGTATTTGGGCTGGGTGATGTGGAAGCGGTCGAAGATGACAACGTTGTAGTTATGCGTGTTGTGGATGGAGTCGAACTTTCCGTAGTTGTTGGTGTGGCAGATGTGCTACTTTGTGATGTAGTTGGAGCTATTGTTGGTGCGGATGCAGAGGTTGTCTGTGTTGTCGATGCTGTCAGAGGAGATATTTTGGAAGCTGCTGGCAAAGTAGTTGTTGAGGACTCACTGGAAGTGGATTTTATTGACGTTGTACTTGGTGATGAAGTTGATGTGGGTAAAGTTGTTGGAGTTGTTGGTGTGGATACTGTTGTTGACTGTGGTGTGGATGCAGTAGTCTCTGCATTGGTTGTTGTGACGGTCGTCAATGGTGTTGGTGTTGTGGTTGGAATGTTTGTCTGTTGATTCGATTCAGTGGAAGTGGGCAATGTGGTTGGAGATGCCATTGTGGTAGTTGCGCTGTGTGATGTGGAAGTTGACAACGTTGTAGTTATGCGTGTTGTGGATGGAGTCGAACTTTCCGTAGTTGTTGGTGTGGCAGATGTGCTACTTTGTGATGTAGTTGGAGCTATTGTTGGTGCGGATGCAGAGGTTGTCTGTGTTGTCGATGCTGTCAGAGGAGATATTTTGGAAGCTGCTGGCAAAGTAGTTGTTGAGGACTCACTGGAAGTGGATTTTATTGACGTTGTACTTGGTGATGAAGTTGATGTGGGTAAAGTTGTTGGAGTTGTTGGTGTGGATACTGTTGTTGACTGTGGTGTGGATGCAGTAGTCTCTGCATTGGTTGTTGTGACGGTCGTCAATGGTGTTGGTGTTGTGGTTGGAATGTTTGTCTGTTGATTCGATTCAGTGGAAGTGGGCAATGTGGTTGGAGATGCCATTGTGGTAGTTGCGCTGTGTGATGTGGAAGTTGACAACGTTGTAGTTATGCGTGTTGTGGATGGAGTCGAACTTTCCGTAGTTGTTGGTGTGGCAGATGTGCTACTTTGTGATGTAGTTGGAGCTATTGTTGGTGCGGATGCAGAGGTTGTCTGTGTTGTCGATGCTGTCAGAGGAGATATTTTGGAAGCTGCTGGCAAAGTAGTTGTTGAGGACTCACTGGAAGTGGATTTTATTGACGTTGTACTTGGTGATGAAGTTGATGTGGGTAAAGTTGTTGGAGTTGTTGGTGTGGATACTGTTGTTGACTGTGGTGTGGATGCAGTAGTCTCTGCATTGGTTGTTGTGACGGTCGTCAATGGTGTTGGTGTTGTGGTTGGAATGTTTGTCTGTTGATTCGATTCAGTGGAAGTGGGCAATGTGGTTAGAGATGCCATTGTGGTAGTTGCGCTGTGTGATGTGGAAGTTGACAACGTTGTAGTTATGCGTGTTGTGGATGGAGTCGAACTTTCCGTAGTTGTTGGTGTGGCAGATGTGCTACTTTGTGATGTAGTTGGAGCTATTGTTGGTGCGGATGCAGAGGTTGTCTGTGTTGTCGATGCTGTCAGAGGAGATATTTTGGAAGCTGCTGGCAAAGTAGTTGTTGAGGACTCACTGGAAGTGGATTTTATTGAAGTTGTACTTGGTGATGAAGTTGATGTGGGTAAAGTTGTTGGAATTGTTGGAGTGGATACTGTTGTTGACTGTGGTGTAGATGCAGTAGTATCTGAATTGGTTGTTGTGACTGTTGTCAATGAAGTTGGTGTTGTGGTTGGAATGTTTGTCTGTTGATTCGATTCAGTGGAAGTGGGCAATGTGGTTTGAGATGCTATTGTGGTATTTGGGCTGGGTGATGTGGAAGCGGTCGAAGATGACAACGTTGTAGTTATGCGTGTTGTGGATGGAGTCGAACTTTCCGTAGTTGTTGGTGTGGCAGATGTGCTACTTTGTGATGTAGTTGGAGCTATTGTTGGTGCGGATGCAGAGGTTGTCTGTGTTGTCGCTGCTGTCAGAGGAGATATTTTGGAAGCTGCTGGCAAAGTAGTTGTTGAGGACTCACTGGAAGTGGATTTTATTGACGTTGTACTTGGTGATGAAGTTGATGTGGGTAAAGTTGTTGGAGTTGTTGGTGTGGATACTGTTGTTGACTGTGGTGTGGATGCAGTAGTCTCTGCATTGGTTGTTGTGACGGTCGTCAATGGTGTTGGTGTTGTGGTTGGAATGTTTGTCTGTTGATTCGATTCAGTGGAAGTGGGCAATGTGGTTGGAGATGCCATTGTGGTAGTTGCGCTGTGTGATGTGGAAGTTGACAACGTTGTAGTTATGCGTGTTGTGGATGGAGTCGAACTTTCCGTAGTTGTTGGTGTGGCAGATGTGCTACTTTGTGATGTAGTTGGAGCTATTGTTGGTGCGGATGCAGAGGTTGTCTGTGTTGTCGATGCTGTCAGAGGAGATATTTTGGAAGCTGCTGGCAAAGTAGTTGTTGAGGACTCACTGGAAGTGGATTTTATTGACGTTGTACTTGGTGATGAAGTTGATGTGGGTAAAGTTGTTGGAGTTGTTGGAGTGGATACTGTTGTTGACTGTGGTGTGGATGCAGTAGTCTCTGAATTGGTTGTTGTGACGGTCGTCAATGGTGTTGGTGTTGTGGTTGGAATGTTTGTCTGTTGATTCGATTCAGTGGAAGTGGGCAATGTGGTTGGAGATGCCATTGTGGTAGTTGCGCTGTGTGATGTGGAAGTTGACAACGTTGTAGTTATGCGTGTTGTGGATGGAGTCGAACTTTCCGTAGTTGTTGGTGTGGCAGATGTGCTACTTTGTGATGTAGTTGGAGCTATTGTTGGTGCGGATGCAGAGGTTGTCTGTGTTGTCGATGCTGTCAGAGGAGATATTTTGGAAGCTGCTGGCAAAGTAGTTGTTGAGGACTCACTGGAAGTGGATTTTATTGACGTTGTACTTGGTGATGAAGTTGATGTGGGTAAAGTTGTTGGAGTTGTTGGTGTGGATACTGTTGTTGACTGTGGTGTGGATGCAGTAGTCTCTGCATTGGTTGTTGTGACGGTCGTCAATGGTGTTGGTGTTGTGGTTGGAATGTTTGTCTGTTGATTCGATTCAGTGGAAGTGGGCAATGTGGTTGGAGATGCCATTGTGGTAGTTGCGCTGTGTGATGTGGAAGTTGACAACGTTGTAGTTATGCGTGTTGTGGATGGAGTCGAACTTTCCGTAGTTTTTGGTGTGGCAGATGTGCTACTTTGTGATGTAGTTGGAGCTATTGTTGGTGCGGATGCAGAGGTTGTCTGTGTTGTCGATGCTGTCAGAGGAGATATTTTGGAAGCTGCTGGCAAAGTAGTTGTTGAGGACTCACTGGAAGTGGATTTTATTGACGTTGTACTTGGTGATGAAGTTGATGTGGGTAAAGTTGTTGGAGTTGTTGGTGTGGATACTGTTGTTGACTGTGGTGTGGATGCAGTAGTCTCTGCATTGGTTGTTGTGACGGTCGTCAATGGTGTTGGTGTTGTGGTTGGAATGTTTGTCTGTTGATTCGATTCAGTGGAAGTGGGCAATGTGGTTGGAGATGCCATTGTGGTAGTTGCGCTGTGTGATGTGGAAGTTGACAACGTTGTAGTTATGCGTGTTGTGGATGGAGTCGAACTTTCCGTAGTTGTTGGTGTGGCAGATGTGCTACTTTGTGATGTAGTTGGAGCTATTGTTGGTGCGGATGCAGAGGTTGTCTGTGTTGTCGATGCTGTCAGAGGAGATATTTTGGAAGCTGCTGGCAAAGTAGTTGTTGAGGACTCACTGGAAGTGGATTTTATTGACGTTGTACTTGGTGATGAAGTTGATGTGGGTAAAGTTGTTGGAGTTGTTGGTGTGGATACTGTTGTTGACTGTGGTGTGGATGCAGTAGTCTCTGAATTGGTTGTTGTGACGGTCGTCAATGGTGTTGGTGTTGTGGTTGGAATGTTTGTCTGTTGATTCGATTCAGTGGAAGTGGGCAATGTGGTTGGAGATGCCATTGTGGTAGTTGCGCTGTGTGATGTGGAAGTTGACAACGTTGTAGTTATGCGTGTTGTGGATGGAGTCGAACTTTCC
>NW_027507502.1:0-35933 GCF_052324685.1 Brachyhypopomus gauderio
GCATATTTCTCCAGCAACATCTTTAGAGTTTGGCTTCCATACCACTGACCATTCTCATGCGCTAAAGAGTCACAAGCATATTTTTACAATCACATGATTGGCCACCTTTCATGACACTTTTAAAAGCCACCTGTGTTGAAAATCGTGCCCATGTCTCTAAGCAGCCATGTCTCAACACAGAAGATACTTCTCCAAAGCTCATGGGCACACCACACCAGAGACATGAACTCTCTTCAGCAAGATCACAGCCTCCAACATCTTTCAAGCAATTCCATCACATAAAACCAAGCTGTTTGGGCTAGGAACAAATATTCACAAGTTCCTGATCCAAAGAGACCATAAAGTCTACATACAAAGCCATACATAACCCATGAGTAGTCCATAAGTAGAATATCAGCAAAGGCTCCTGCATATAGAGCATGTGTGCTGCAATATTCCACACACCACAATGATGTATGTCATCCTTTTAAGAAAGCACTTGTCTACCAACTTTTACTCCAGTGCAAAACCACAATATAGCAAAATGCACATGTTTAATCAATTTATTAAGCGGATTAGTCTTTGCAATACATTATTCTTATCATTCTTCCGTCATGCAGCTAGGCTACTTCCGTTATGCTTTCCATTCCACAATCTAGAGTCTTAAAGAATTCAAATTCCTGCTGTGTGACCTTCAGAGTCGCCTGCTTCACAACCCATGTGAGCTGTCTAGAACCACACAGGTGCTTCACTCTGATAACATTATTTACAGGTGGCAAGGGCAGCATATTTCTCCAGCAACATCTTTAGAGTTTGGCTTCCAATACCACTGACCATTCTCATGCGCCTAAAGAGTCACAAGCATATTTTTACAATCACAATGATTGGCACCTTTCATGACACTTTTAAAGCCACCTGTGTTGAAAATCGTGCCCATGTCTCTAAGCAGCCATGTCCTCAACACAGAAGATACTTCTCCAAAGCTCATGGGCACACCACACCAGAGACCATGAACTCTCTTCAGCAAGATCACAGCCTCCAACATCTTTCAAGCAATTCCATCACATAAACCAAGCTGTTTGGGCTAGGACAAACATTCACAAGTTCCTGATCCAAAGAGACCATAAAAGTCTACATACAAAGCCATACATAACCCATGAGTAGTCCCATAAGTAGAATATCAGCAAAGGCTCCTGCATATAGAGCATGTGTGCTGCAATATTCCACACACCACAATGATGTATAGTCATCCTTTTAAGAAAAGCACTTGTCTACCAACTTTTACTCCAGTGCAAACCACAATATAGCAAAATGCACATGTTTAATCATTTATTAAGCTGATTAGTCTTTGCAATACATTATTCTTATCATTCTTCCGTCATGCAGCTAGGCTACTTCCGTTATGCTTTCCATTCCACAATCTAGAGTCTTAAAGAATTCAAATTCCTGCTGTGTGACCTTCAGAGTCGCCTGCTTCACAACCCATGTGAGCTGTCTAGAACCACACAGTGCTTCACTCTGATAACATTATTTACAGGTGGCAAGGGCAGCATATTTCTCCAGCAACATCTTTAGAGTTTGGCTTCCAATACCACTGACCATTCTCATGCGCTAAAGAGTCACAAGCATATTTTTACAATCACAATGATTGGCACCTTTCATGACACTTTTAAAGCCACCTGTGTTGAAAATCGTGCCCATGTCTCTAAGCAGCCCATGTCTCAACACAGAAGATACTTCTCCAAAGCTCATGGGCACACCACACCAGAGACATGAACTCTCTTCAGCAAGATCACAGCCTCCAACATCTTTCAAGCAATTCCATCACATAAACCAAGCTGTTTGGGCTAGGACAAACATTCACAAGTTCCTGATCCAAAGAGACCATAAAGTCTACATACAAAAGCCATACATAACCCATGAGTAGTCCATAAGTAGAATATCAGCAAAGGCTCCTGCATATAGAGCATGTGTGCTGCAATATTCCACACACCACAATGATGTATGTCATCCTTTTAAGAAAGCACTTGTCTACCAACTTTTACTCCAGTGCAAACCACAATATAGCAAAATGCACATGTTTAATCATTTATTAAGCTGATTAGGTCTTTGCAATACATTATTCTTATCATTCTTCCGTCATGCAGCTAGGCTACTTCCGTTATGCTTTCCATTCCACAATCTAGAGTCTTAAAGAATTCAAATTCCTGCTGTGTGACCTTCAGAGTCGCCTGCTTCACAACCCATGTGAGCTGTCTAGAACCACACAGGTGCTTCACTCTGATAACATTATTTACAGGTGGCAAGGGCAGCATATTTCTCCAGCAACATCTTTAGAGTTTGGCCTTCCAATACCACTGACCATTCTCATGCGCTAAAGAGTCACAAGCATATTTTTACAATCACAATGATTGGCACCTTTCATGGACACTTTTAAAGGCCACCTGTGTTGAAAATCGTGCCCATGTCTCTAAGCAGCCATGTCTCAAACAGAAGATACTTCTCCAAAGCTCATGGGCACACCACACCAGAGACATGAACTCTCTTCAGCAAGATCACAGCCTCCAACATCTTTCAAGCAATTCCATCACATAAACAAGCTGTTTGGGCTAGGACAAACATTCACAATTCCTGAATCCAAAGAGACCATAAAGTCTACATACAAAGCCATAAATAACCCATGAATAGTCCATATACTGTTCACTAATTATATTTCTTATTACATTATATCCAGTCATCTTACAACAGTCCTCAGGAACGTATACTTCAAAAACGATAATAATTATCATTGGTCATATCTATAAAAAGAAGAAAATGTGAAATGTATTCTCACTATTATACCTGTTTAGAACAGTTTTGTAGATGTCAAAACTCATTACAAAGGCACAGACTTTATCAAAATGACAAACTTTAGAGGTTAGAAAGTTAACACTATTTAATTTGTAAATGAACAAAAATGCACGAGTGTCGCTTTAATTTGAAAAACGAATTGTTTTGTCTTGATTTGTTGTCCCGTTGCCTTGGTAAAATGCCTATAGCCTAAGGGCACGGCCTCCTTTTGATTATTCTTTTATTAATCTACAAAATAAAACTTTTCAGTCACATAAACAGACACAGGGCAAGGTAAACTAAATGGCACACATAATTACAGACATATTTAAAATAATTGTACATTATCGTAACGTAATACAGATGAATAGCGCAGCCACGGGGGCGCATGGGTAAGTGGGGAATGCCCCATTGGACCGACGCAAATTACCCAAGAGGCCCCAGCGCGCCTCAGTTAAAAGATAGGTTTTACATGATGGTTAGGTTGTACAATTATTAAATACGTGTGTAATTGTTAGTATCATTTAGTTTAGCTTGCCTTGTGTCTGTTTATGTGACTGTACAGTCGTTGTCACTCCCGCCATATTTGTGTCGCCATGTCATTAGACGTGTTCTTATATATCTTTTATGTGTAATTTAAATAAAAGGCGGAGTTTTCACATATCGACCGTGTGTGCAGCTGTTTTCCAGTGACTACAATCAAGTCCGTCTCCCTTTTAATTTGTGGATTTACAAAAACGCACGAGTGTCGCTTTAATTTGAAAAACTAATTGTTTTGACTTGATTTGTTGTCCCGTTGCCTTGGTAAAATGCCTATAGCCTAAGGGCACGGCCTCCTTTTGATTATTCTTTTAATAATCTACAAAATAAAACATTTCAGTAACATAAACAGACACAGGGCAAGGTAAACTAAATGGCACACATAATTACAGACATATTTAAAATAATTGTACATTATCGTAACGTAATACAGATGAATAGCGCAGCCACGGGGGCGCATGGGTAAGTGGGGAATGCCCCATTGGACCGAGGCAAATTACCCAAGAGGCCCCAGCGCGCCTCAGTTAAAAGATAGGTTTTACATGATGGTTAGGTTGTACAATTATTAAATACGTGTGTAATTGTTAGTATCATTTAGTTTAGCTTGCCTTGTGTCTGTTTATGTGACTGTACAGTCGTTGTCACTCCCGCCATGTGTGTGTCGCCATCTCATAACACCTGTTCATATAAGAGTTTTATGGGTAAATTCAACATCATAAAAAGCTCCTACTTGTTTACCCTGTGTGCTACCATATTCCACCAACCACAATTATGTCTGTTATTCTTTTAAGAACCCATATGTCTATCAACTTTTACTCCAGTGCAAACCACAATATAGCAAAATGCACATGTTTAATCATTTATTAAGCTGATTAGTCTTTGCAACACATTATTCTTATCATTCTTCCGTAGTGCAGCTAGGCTACTTCCGTTATGCTTTCCATTCCACAATCTAGAGTCTTAAAGAATTCAAATTCCTGCTGTGTGACCTTCAGAGTCGCCTGCTTCACAACCCATGTGAGCTGTCTAGAACCACACAGGTGCTTCACTCTGGTAACGTTATTTACAGGTGGCAAGGGCAGCATATTTCTCCAGCAACATCTTTAGAGTTTGGCTTCCAATACCACTGACCATTCTCATGCGCTAAAGAGTCACAAGCATATTTTTACAATCACAATGATTGGCACCTTTCATGACACTTTTAAAGCCACCTGTGTTGAAAATCGTGCCCATGTCTCTAAGCAGCCATGTCTCAACACAGAAGATACTTCTCCAAAGCTCATGGGCACACCACACCAGAGACATGAACTCTCTTCAGCAAGATCACAGCCTCCAACATCTTTCAAGCAATTCCATCACATAAACCAAGCTGTTTGGGCTAGGACAAACATTCACAAGTTCCTGATCCAAAGAGACCATAAAGTCTACATACAAAGCCATACATAACCCATGAGTAGTCCATAAGTAGAATATCAGCAAAGGCTCCTGCATATAGAGCATGTGTGCTGCAATATTCCACACACCACAATGATGTATGTCATCCTTTTAAGAAAGCACTTGTCTACCAACTTTTACTCCAGTGCAAACCACAATATAGCAAAATGCACATGTTTAATCATTTATTAAGCTGATTAGTCTTTGCAATACATTATTCTTATCATTCTTCCGTCATGCAGCTAGGCTACTTCCGTTATGCTTTCCATTCCACAATCTAGAGTCTTAAAGAATTCAAATTCCTGCTGTGTGACCTTCAGAGTCGCCTGCTTCACAACCCATGTGAGCTGTCTAGAACCACACAGGTGCTTCACTCTGATAACATTATTTACAGGTGGCAAGGGCAGCATATTTCTCCAGCAACATCTTTAGAGTTTGGCTTCCAATACCACTGACCATTCTCATGCGCTAAAGAGTCACAAGCATATTTTTACAATCACAATGATTGGCACCTTTCATGACACTTTTAAAGCCACCTGTGTTGAAAATCGTGCCCATGTCTCTAAGCAGCCATGTCTCAACACAGAAGATACTTCTCCAAAGCTCATGGGCACACCACACCAGAGACATGAACTCTCTTCAGCAAGATCACAGCCTCCAACATCTTTCAAGCAATTCCATCACATAAACCAAGCTGTTTGGGCTAGGACAAACATTCACAAGTTCCTGATCCAAAGAGACCATAAAGTCTACATACAAAGCCATACATAACCCATGAGTAGTCCATAAGTAGAATATCAGCAAAGGCTCCTGCATATAGAGCATGTGTGCTGCAATATTCCACACACCACAATGATGTATGTCATCCTTTTAAGAAAGCACTTGTCTACCAACTTTTACTCCAGTGCAAACCACAATATAGCAAAATGCACATGTTTAATCATTTATTAAGCTGATTAGTCTTTGCAATACATTATTCTTATCATTCTTCCGTCATGCAGCTAGGCTACTTCCGTTATGCTTTCCATTCCACAATCTAGAGTCTTAAAGAATTCAAATTCCTGCTGTGTGACCTTCAGAGTCGCCTGCTTCACAACCCATGTGAGCTGTCTAGAACCACACAGGTGCTTCACTCTGATAACATTATTTACAGGTGGCAAGGGCAGCATATTTCTCCAGCAACATCTTTAGAGTTTGGCTTCCAATACCACTGACCATTCTCATGCGCTAAAGAGTCACAAGCATATTTTTACAATCACAATGATTGGCACCTTTCATGACACTTTTAAAGCCACCTGTGTTGAAAATCGTGCCCATGTCTCTAAGCAGCCATGTCTCAACACAGAAGATACTTCTCCAAAGCTCATGGGCACACCACACCAGAGACATGAACTCTCTTCAGCAAGATCACAGCCTCCAACATCTTTCAAGCAATTCCATCACATAAACCAAGCTGTTTGGGCTAGGACAAACATTCACAAGTTCCTGATCCAAAGAGACCATAAAGTCTACATACAAAGCCATACATAACCCATGAGTAGTCCATAAGTAGAATATCAGCAAAGGCTCCTGCATATAGAGCATGTGTGCTGCAATATTCCACACACCACAATGATGTATGTCATCCTTTTAAGAAAGCACTTGTCTACCAACTTTTACTCCAGTGCAAACCACAATATAGCAAAATGCACATGTTTAATCATTTATTAAGCTGATTAGTCTTTGCAATACATTATTCTTATCATTCTTCCGTCATGCAGCTAGGCTACTTCCGTTATGCTTTCCATTCCACAATCTAGAGTCTTAAAGAATTCAAATTCCTGCTGTGTGACCTTCAGAGTCGCCTGCTTCACAACCCATGTGAGCTGTCTAGAACCACACAGGTGCTTCACTCTGATAACATTATTTACAGGTGGCAAGGGCAGCATATTTCTCCAGCAACATCTTTAGAGTTTGGCTTCCAATACCACTGACCATTCTCATGCGCTAAAGAGTCACAAGCATATTTTTACAATCACAATGATTGGCACCTTTCATGACACTTTTAAAGCCACCTGTGTTGAAAATCGTGCCCATGTCTCTAAGCAGCCATGTCTCAACACAGAAGATACTTCTCCAAAGCTCATGGGCACACCACACCAGAGACATGAACTCTCTTCAGCAAGATCACAGCCTCCAACATCTTTCAAGCAATTCCATCACATAAACCAAGCTGTTTGGGCTAGGACAAACATTCACAAGTTCCTGATCCAAAGAGACCATAAAGTCTACATACAAAGCCATACATAACCCATGAGTAGTCCATAAGTAGAATATCAGCAAAGGCTCCTGCATATAGAGCATGTGTGCTGCAATATTCCACACACCACAATGATGTATGTCATCCTTTTAAGAAAGCACTTGTCTACCAACTTTTACTCCAGTGCAAACCACAATATAGCAAAATGCACATGTTTAATCATTTATTAAGCTGATTAGTCTTTGCAATACATTATTCTTATCATTCTTCCGTCATGCAGCTAGGCTACTTCCGTTATGCTTTCCATTCCACAATCTAGAGTCTTAAAGAATTCAAATTCCTGCTGTGTGACCTTCAGAGTCGCCTGCTTCACAACCCATGTGAGCTGTCTAGAACCACACAGGTGCTTCACTCTGATAACATTATTTACAGGTGGCAAGGGCAGCATATTTCTCCAGCAACATCTTTAGAGTTTGGCTTCCAATACCACTGACCATTCTCATGCGCTAAAGAGTCACAAGCATATTTTTACAATCACAATGATTGGCACCTTTCATGACACTTTTAAAGCCACCTGTGTTGAAAATCGTGCCCATGTCTCTAAGCAGCCATGTCTCAACACAGAAGATACTTCTCCAAAGCTCATGGGCACACCACACCAGAGACATGAACTCTCTTCAGCAAGATCACAGCCTCCAACATCTTTCAAGCAATTCCATCACATAAACCAAGCTGTTTGGGCTAGGACAAACATTCACAAGTTCCTGATCCAAAGAGACCATAAAGTCTACATACAAAGCCATACATAACCCATGAGTAGTCCATAAGTAGAATATCAGCAAAGGCTCCTGCATATAGAGCATGTGTGCTGCAATATTCCACACACCACAATGATGTATGTCATCCTTTTAAGAAAGCACTTGTCTACCAACTTTTACTCCAGTGCAAACCACAATATAGCAAAATGCACATGTTTAATCATTTATTAAGCTGATTAGTCTTTGCAATACATTATTCTTATCATTCTTCCGTCATGCAGCTAGGCTACTTCCGTTATGCTTTCCATTCCACAATCTAGAGTCTTAAAGAATTCAAATTCCTGCTGTGTGACCTTCAGAGTCGCCTGCTTCACAACCCATGTGAGCTGTCTAGAACCACACAGGTGCTTCACTCTGATAACATTATTTACAGGTGGCAAGGGCAGCATATTTCTCCAGCAACATCTTTAGAGTTTGGCTTCCAATACCACTGACCATTCTCATGCGCTAAAGAGTCACAAGCATATTTTTACAATCACAATGATTGGCACCTTTCATGACACTTTTAAAGCCACCTGTGTTGAAAATCGTGCCCATGTCTCTAAGCAGCCATGTCTCAACACAGAAGATACTTCTCCAAAGCTCATGGGCACACCACACCAGAGACATGAACTCTCTTCAGCAAGATCACAGCCTCCAACATCTTTCAAGCAATTCCATCACATAAACCAAGCTGTTTGGGCTAGGACAAACATTCACAAGTTCCTGATCCAAAGAGACCATAAAGTCTACATACAAAGCCATAAATAACCCATGAATAGTCCATATACTGTTCACTAATTATATTTCTTATTACATTATATCCAGTCATCTTACAACAGTCCTCAGGACACGTATACTTCAAAAACGATAATAATTATCATTGGTCATTCTATAAAAAGAAGAAAATGTGAAATGTATTCTCACTATACCTGTTTAGAACAGTTTTGTAGATGTCAAAACTCATTACAAAGGCACAGACTTTATCAAAATGACAAACTTTAGAGGTTAGAAAGTTAACACTATTTAATTTGTAAATGAACAAAAATGCACGAGTGTCGCTTTAATTTGAAAAACGAATTGTTTTGTCTTGATTTGTTGTCCCGTTGCCTTGGTAAAATGCCTATAGCCTAAGGGCACGGCCTCCTTTTGATTATTCTTTTATTAATCTACAAAATAAAACTTTTCAGTCACATAAACAGACACAGGGCAAGGTAAACTAAATGGCACACATAATTACAGACATATTTAAAATAATTGTACATTATCGTAACGTAATACAGATGAATAGCGCAGCCACGGGGGCTCATGGGTAAGTGGGGAATGCCCCATTGGACCGAGGCAAATTACCCAAGAGGCCCCAGCGCGCCTCAGTTAAAAGATAGGTTTTACATGATGGTTAGGTTGTACAATTATTAAATACGTGTGTAATTGTTAGTATCATTTAGTTTAGCTTGCCTTGTGTCTGATTATGTGACTGTACAGTCGTTGTCACTCCCGCCATGTTTGTGTCGCCATGTCATTAGACGTGTTCTTATATATCTTTTATGTGTAATTTAAATAAAAGGCGGAGTTTTCACATATCGACCGTTTGTGCAGCTGTTTTCCAGTGACTACAATCAAGTCCGTCTCCCTTTTAATTTGTAGATTTACAAAAACGCACGAGTGTCGCTTTAATTTGAAAAACTAATTGTTTTGACTTGATTTGTTGTCCCGTTGCCTTGGTAAAATGCCTATAGCCTAAGGGCACGGCCTCCTTTTGATTATTCTTTTAATAATCTACAAAATAAAACATTTCAGTAACATAAACAGACACAGGGCAAGGTAAACTAAATGGCACACATAATTACAGACATATTTAAAATAATTGTACATTATCGTAACGTAATACAGATGAATAGCGCAGCCACGGGGGCGCATGGGTAAGTGGGGAATGCCCCATTGGACCGACGCAAATTACCCAAGAGGCCCCAGCGCGCCTCAGTTAAAAGATAGGTTTTACATGATGGTTAGGTTGTACAATTATTAAATACGTGTGTAATTGTTAGTATCATTTAGTTTAGCTTGCCTTGTGTCTGTTTATGTGACTGTACAGTCGTTGTCACTCCCGCCATGTTTGTGTCGCCATGTCATTAGACGTGTTCTTATATATCTTTTATGTGTAATTTAAATAAAAGGCGGAGTTTTCACATATCGACCGTGTGTGCAGCTGTTTTCCAGTGACTACAATCAAGTCCGTCTCCCTTTTAATTTGTGGATTTACAAAAACGCACGAGTGTCGCTTTAATTTGAAAAACTAATTGTTTTGACTTGATTTGTTGTCCCGTTGCCTTGGTAAAATGCCTATAGCCTAAGGGCACGGCCTCCTTTTGATTATTCTTTTAATAATCTACAAAATAAAACATTTCAGTAACATAAACAGACACAGGGCAAGGTAAACTAAATGGCACACATAATTACAGACATATTTAAAATAATTGTACATTATCGTAACGTAATACAGATGAATAGCGCAGCCACGGGGGCGCATGGGTAAGTGGGGAATGCCCCATTGGACCGAGGCAAATTACCCAAGAGGCCCCAGCGCGCCTCAGTTAAAAGATAGGTTTTACATGATGGTTAGGTTGTACAATTATTAAATACGTGTGTAATTGTTAGTATCATTTAGTTTAGCTTGCCTTGTGTCTGTTTATGTGACTGTACAGTCGTTGTCACTCCCGCCATGTGTGTGTCGCCATCTCATAACACCTGTTCATATAAGAGTTTTATGGGTAAATTCAATATCATAAAAAGCTCCTACTTGTTTACCCTGTGTGCTACCATATTCCACCAACCACAATTATGTCTGTTATTCTTTTAAGAACCCATATGTCTATCAACTTTTACTCCAGTGCAAACCACAATATAGCAAAATGCACATGTTTAATCATTTATTAAGCTGATTAGTCTTTGCAATACATTATTCTTATCATTCTTCCGTCATGCAGCTAGGCTACTTCCGTTATGCTTTCCATTCCACAATCTAGAGTCTTAAAGAATTCAAATTCCTGCTGTGTGACCTTCAGAGTCGCCTGCTTCACAACCCATGTGAGCTGTCTAGAACCACACAGGTGCTTCACTCTGATAACATTATTTACAGGTGGCAAGGGCAGCATATTTCTCCAGCAACATCTTTAGAGTTTGGCTTCCAATACCACTGACCATTCTCATGCGCTAAAGAGTCACAAGCATATTTTTACAATCACAATGATTGGCACCTTTCATGACACTTTTAAAGCCACCTGTGTTGAAAATCGTGCCCATGTCTCTAAGCAGCCATGTCTCAACACAGAAGATACTTCTCCAAAGCTCATGGGCACACCACACCAGAGACATGAACTCTCTTCAGCAAGATCACAGCCTCCAACATCTTTCAAGCAATTCCATCACATAAACCAAGCTGTTTGGGCTAGGACAAATATTCACAAGTTCCTGATCCAAAGAGACCATAAAGTCTACATACAAAGCCATACATAACCCATGAGTAGTCCATAAGTAGAATATCAGCAAAGGCTCCTGCATATAGAGCATGTGTGCTGCAATATTCCACACACCACAATGATGTATGTCATCCTTTTAAGAAAGCACTTGTCTACCAACTTTTACTCCAGTGCAAACCACAATATAGCAAAATGCACATGTTTAATCATTTATTAAGCTGATTAGTCTTTGCAATACATTATTCTTATCATTCTTCCGTCATGCAGCTAGGCTACTTCCGTTATGCTTTCCATTCCACAATCTAGAGTCTTAAAGAATTCAAATTCCTGCTGTGTGACCTTCAGAGTCGCCTGCTTCACAACCCATGTGAGCTGTCTAGAACCACACAGGTGCTTCACTCTGATAACATTATTTACAGGTGGCAAGGGCAGCATATTTCTCCAGCAACATCTTTAGAGTTTGGCTTCCAATACCACTGACCATTCTCATGCGCTAAAGAGTCACAAGCATATTTTTACAATCACAATGATTGGCACCTTTCATGACACTTTTAAAGCCACCTGTGTTGAAAATCGTGCCCATGTCTCTAAGCAGCCATGTCTCAACACAGAAGATACTTCTCCAAAGCTCATGGGCACACCACACCAGAGACATGAACTCTCTTCAGCAAGATCACAGCCTCCAACATCTTTCAAGCAATTCCATCACATAAACCAAGCTGTTTGGGCTAGGACAAACATTCACAAGTTCCTGATCCAAAGAGACCATAAAGTCTACATACAAAGCCATACATAACCCATGAGTAGTCCATAAGTAGAATATCAGCAAAGGCTCCTGCATATAGAGCATGTGTGCTGCAATATTCCACACACCACAATGATGTATGTCATCCTTTTAAGAAAGCACTTGTCTACCAACTTTTACTCCAGTGCAAACCACAATATAGCAAAATGCACATGTTTAATCATTTATTAAGCTGATTAGTCTTTGCAATACATTATTCTTATCATTCTTCCGTCATGCAGCTAGGCTACTTCCGTTATGCTTTCCATTCCACAATCTAGAGTCTTAAAGAATTCAAATTCCTGCTGTGTGACCTTCAGAGTCGCCTGCTTCACAACCCATGTGAGCTGTCTAGAACCACACAGGTGCTTCACTCTGATAACATTATTTACAGGTGGCAAGGGCAGCATATTTCTCCAGCAACATCTTTAGAGTTTGGCTTCCAATACCACTGACCATTCTCATGCGCTAAAGAGTCACAAGCATATTTTTACAATCACAATGATTGGCACCTTTCATGACACTTTTAAAGCCACCTGTGTTGAAAATCGTGCCCATGTCTCTAAGCAGCCATGTCTCAACACAGAAGATACTTCTCCAAAGCTCATGGGCACACCACACCAGAGACATGAACTCTCTTCAGCAAGATCACAGCCTCCAACATCTTTCAAGCAATTCCATCACATAAACCAAGCTGTTTGGGCTAGGACAAACATTCACAAGTTCCTGATCCAAAGAGACCATAAAGTCTACATACAAAGCCATACATAACCCATGAGTAGTCCATAAGTAGAATATCAGCAAAGGCTCCTGCATATAGAGCATGTGTGCTGCAATATTCCACACACCACAATGATGTATGTCATCCTTTTAAGAAAGCACTTGTCTACCAACTTTTACTCCAGTGCAAACCACAATATAGCAAAATGCACATGTTTAATCATTTATTAAGCTGATTAGTCTTTGCAATACATTATTCTTATCATTCTTCCGTCATGCAGCTAGGCTACTTCCGTTATGCTTTCCATTCCACAATCTAGAGTCTTAAAGAATTCAAATTCCTGCTGTGTGACCTTCAGAGTCGCCTGCTTCACAACCCATGTGAGCTGTCTAGAACCACACAGGTGCTTCACTCTGATAACATTATTTACAGGTGGCAAGGGCAGCATATTTCTCCAGCAACATCTTTAGAGTTTGGCTTCCAATACCACTGACCATTCTCATGCGCTAAAGAGTCACAAGCATATTTTTACAATCACAATGATTGGCACCTTTCATGACACTTTTAAAGCCACCTGTGTTGAAAATCGTGCCCATGTCTCTAAGCAGCCATGTCTCAACACAGAAGATACTTCTCCAAAGCTCATGGGCACACCACACCAGAGACATGAACTCTCTTCAGCAAGATCACAGCCTCCAACATCTTTCAAGCAATTCCATCACATAAACCAAGCTGTTTGGGCTAGGACAAACATTCACAAGTTCCTGATCCAAAGAGACCATAAAGTCTACATACAAAGCCATACATAACCCATGAGTAGTCCATAAGTAGAATATCAGCAAAGGCTCCTGCATATAGAGCATGTGTGCTGCAATATTCCACACACCACAATGATGTATGTCATCCTTTTAAGAAAGCACTTGTCTACCAACTTTTACTCCAGTGCAAACCACAATATAGCAAAATGCACATGTTTAATCATTTATTAAGCTGATTAGTCTTTGCAATACATTATTCTTATCATTCTTCCGTCATGCAGCTAGGCTACTTCCGTTATGCTTTCCATTCCACAATCTAGAGTCTTAAAGAATTCAAATTCCTGCTGTGTGACCTTCAGAGTCGCCTGCTTCACAACCCATGTGAGCTGTCTAGAACCACACAGGTGCTTCACTCTGATAACATTATTTACAGGTGGCAAGGGCAGCATATTTCTCCAGCAACATCTTTAGAGTTTGGCTTCCAATACCACTGACCATTCTCATGCGCTAAAGAGTCACAAGCATATTTTTACAATCACAATGATTGGCACCTTTCATGACACTTTTAAAGCCACCTGTGTTGAAAATCGTGCCCATGTCTCTAAGCAGCCATGTCTCAACACAGAAGATACTTCTCCAAAGCTCATGGGCACACCACACCAGAGACATGAACTCTCTTCAGCAAGATCACAGCCTCCAACATCTTTCAAGCAATTCCATCACATAAACCAAGCTGTTTGGGCTAGGACAAACATTCACAAGTTCCTGATCCAAAGAGACCATAAAGTCTACATACAAAGCCATACATAACCCATGAGTAGTCCATAAGTAGAATATCAGCAAAGGCTCCTGCATATAGAGCATGTGTGCTGCAATATTCCACACACCACAATGATGTATGTCATCCTTTTAAGAAAGCACTTGTCTACCAACTTTTACTCCAGTGCAAACCACAATATAGCAAAATGCACATGTTTAATCATTTATTAAGCTGATTAGTCTTTGCAATACATTATTCTTATCATTCTTCCGTCATGCAGCTAGGCTACTTCCGTTATGCTTTCCATTCCACAATCTAGAGTCTTAAAGAATTCAAATTCCTGCTGTGTGACCTTCAGAGTCGCCTGCTTCACAACCCATGTGAGCTGTCTAGAACCACACAGGTGCTTCACTCTGATAACATTATTTACAGGTGGCAAGGGCAGCATATTTCTCCAGCAACATCTTTAGAGTTTGGCTTCCAATACCACTGACCATTCTCATGCGCTAAAGAGTCACAAGCATATTTTTACAATCACAATGATTGGCACCTTTCATGACACTTTTAAAGCCACCTGTGTTGAAAATCGTGCCCATGTCTCTAAGCAGCCATGTCTCAACACAGAAGATACTTCTCCAAAGCTCATGGGCACACCACACCAGAGACATGAACTCTCTTCAGCAAGATCACAGCCTCCAACATCTTTCAAGCAATTCCATCACATAAACCAAGCTGTTTGGGCTAGGACAAACATTCACAAGTTCCTGATCCAAAGAGACCATAAAGTCTACATACAAAGCCATAAATAACCCATGAATAGTCCATATACTGTTCACTAATTATATTTCTTATTACATTATATCCAGTCATCTTACAACAGTCCTCAGGACACGTATACTTCAAAAACGATAATAATTATCATTGGTCATTCTATAAAAAGAAGAAAATGTGAAATGTATTCTCACTATACCTGTTTAGAACAGTTTTGTAGATGTCAAAACTCATTACAAAGGCACAGACTTTATCAAAATGACAAACTTTAGAGGTTAGAAAGTTAACACTATTTAATTTGTAAATGAACAAAAATGCACGAGTGTCGCTTTAATTTGAAAAACGAATTGTTTTGTCTTGATTTGTTGTCCCGTTGCCTTGGTAAAATGCCTATAGCCTAAGGGCACGGCCTCCTTTTGATTATTCTTTTATTAATCTACAAAATAAAACTTTTCAGTCACATAAACAGACACAGGGCAAGGTAAACTAAATGGCACACATAATTACAGACATATTTAAAATAATTGTACATTATCGTAACGTAATACAGATGAATAGCGCAGCCACGGGGGTTCATGGGTAAGTGGGGAATGCCCCATTGGACCGAGGCAAATTACCCAAGAGGCCCCAGCGCGCCTCAGTTAAAAGATAGGTTTTACATGATGGTTAGGTTGTACAATTATTAAATACGTGTGTAATTGTTAGTATCATTTAGTTTAGCTTGCCTTGTGTCTGTTTATGTGACTGTACAGTCGTTGTCACTCCCGCCATGTTTGTGTCGCCATGTCATTAGACGTGTTCTTATATATCTTTTATGTGTAATTTAGATAAAAGGCGGAGTTTTCACATATCGACCGTGTGTGCAGCTGTTTTCCAGTGACTACAATCAAGTCCGTCTCCCTTTTAATTTGTAGATTTACAAAAACGCACGAGTGTCGCTTTAATTTGAAAAACTAATTGTTTTGACTTGATTTGTTGTCCCGTTGCCTTGGTAAAATGCCTATAGCCTAAGGGCACGGCCTCCTTTTGATTATTCTTTTAATAATCTACAAAATAAAACATTTCAGTAACATAAACAGACACAGGGCAAGGTAAACTAAATGGCACACATAATTACAGACATATTTAAAATAATTGTACATTATCGTAACGTAATACAGATGAATAGCGCAGCCACGGGGGCGCATGGGTAAGTGGGGAATGCCCCATTGGACCGAGGCAAATTACCCAAGAGGCCCCAGCGCGCCTCAGTTAAAAGATAGGTTTTACATGATGGTTAGGTTGTACAATTATTAAATACGTGTGTAATTGTTAGTATCATTTAGTTTAGCTTGCCTTGTGTCTGTTTATGTGACTGTACAGTCGTTGTCACTCCCGCCATGTTTGTGTCGCCATGTCATTAGACGTGTTCTTATATATCTTTTATGTGTAATTTAAATAAAAGGCGGAGTTTTCACATATCGACCGTGTGTGCAGCTGTTTTCCAGTGACTACAATCAAGTCCGTCTCCCTTTTAATTTGTAGATTTACAAAAACGCACGAGTGTCGCTTTAATTTGAAAAACTAATTGTTTTGACTTGATTTGTTGTCCCGTTGCCTTGGTAAAATGCCTATAGCCTAAGGGCACGGCCTCCTTTTGATTATTCTTTTAATAATCTACAAAATAAAACATTTCAGTAACATAAACAGACACAGGGCAAGGTAAACTAAATGGCACACATAATTACAGACATATTTAAAATAATTGTACATTATCGTAACGTAATACAGATGAATAGCGCAGCCACGGGGGCGCATGGGTAAGTGGGGAATGCCCCATTGGACCGACGCAAATTACCCAAGAGGCCCCAGCGCGCCTCAGTTAAAAGATAGGTTTTACATGATGGTTAGGTTGTACAATTATTAAATACGTGTGTAATTGTTAGTATCATTTAGTTTAGCTTGCCTTGTGTCTGTTTATGTGACTGTACAGTCGTTGTCACTCCCGCCATGTTTGTGTCGCCATGTCATTAGACGTCTTCTTATATATCTTTTATGTGTAATTTAAATAAAAGGCGGAGTTTTCACATATCGACCGTGTGTGCAGCTGTTTTCCAGTGACTACAATCAAGTCCGTCTCCCTTTTAATTTGTGGATTTACAAAAACGCACGAGTGTCGCTTTAATTTGAAAAACTAATTGTTTTGACTTGATTTGTTGTCCCGTTGCCTTGGTAAAATGCCTATAGCCTATGGCACGGCCTCCTTTTGATTATTCTTTTAATAATCTACAAAATAAAACATTTCAGTAACATAAACAGACACAGGGCAAGGTAAACTAAATGGCACACATAATTACAGACATATTTAAAATAATTGTACATTATCGTAACGTAATACAGATGAATAGCGCAGCCACGGGGGCGCATGGGTAAGTGGGGAATGCCCCATTGGACCGAGGCAAATTACCCAAGAGGCCCCAGCGCGCCTCAGTTAAAAGATAGGTTTTACATGATGGTTAGGTTGTACAATTATTAAATACGTGTGTAATTGTTAGTATCATTTAGTTTAGCTTGCCTTGTGTCTGTTTATGTGACTGTACAGTCGTTGTCACTCCCGCCATGTGTGTGTCGCCATCTCATAACACCTGTTCATATAAGAGTTTTATGGGTAAATTCAATATCATAAAAAGCTCCTACTTGTTTACCCTGTGTGCTACCATATTCCACCAACCACAATTATGTCTGTTATTCTTTTAAGAACCCATATGTCTATCAACTTTTACTCCAGTGCAAACCACAATATAGCAAAATGCACATGTTTAATCATTTATTAAGCTGATTAGTCTTTGCAATACATTATTCTTATCATTCTTCCGTCATGCAGCTAGGCTACTTCCGTTATGCTTTCCATTCCACAATCTAGAGTCTTAAAGAATTCAAATTCCTGCTGTGTGACCTTCAGAGTCGCCTGCTTCACAACCCATGTGAGCTGTCTAGAACCACACAGGTGCTTCACTCTGATAACATTATTTACAGGTGGCAAGGGCAGCATATTTCTCCAGCAACATCTTTAGAGTTTGGCTTCCAATACCACTGACCATTCTCATGCGCTAAAGAGTCACAAGCATATTTTTACAATCACAATGATTGGCACCTTTCATGACACTTTTAAAGCCACCTGTGTTGAAAATCGTGCCCATGTCTCTAAGCAGCCATGTCTCAACACAGAAGATACTTCTCCAAAGCTCATGGGCACACCACACCAGAGACATGAACTCTCTTCAGCAAGATCACAGCCTCCAACATCTTTCAAGCAATTCCATCACATAAACCAAGCTGTTTGGGCTAGGACAAATATTCACAAGTTCCTGATCCAAAGAGACCATAAAGTCTACATACAAAGCCATACATAACCCATGAGTAGTCCATAAGTAGAATATCAGCAAAGGCTCCTGCATATAGAGCATGTGTGCTGCAATATTCCACACACCACAATGATGTATGTCATCCTTTTAAGAAAGCACTTGTCTACCAACTTTTACTCCAGTGCAAACCACAATATAGCAAAATGCACATGTTTAATCATTTATTAAGCTGATTAGTCTTTGCAATACATTATTCTTATCATTCTTCCGTCATGCAGCTAGGCTACTTCCGTTATGCTTTCCATTCCACAATCTAGAGTCTTAAAGAATTCAAATTCCTGCTGTGTGACCTTCAGAGTCGCCTGCTTCACAACCCATGTGAGCTGTCTAGAACCACACAGGTGCTTCACTCTGATAACATTATTTACAGGTGGCAAGGGCAGCATATTTCTCCAGCAACATCTTTAGAGTTTGGCTTCCAATACCACTGACCATTCTCATGCGCTAAAGAGTCACAAGCATATTTTTACAATCACAATGATTGGCACCTTTCATGACACTTTTAAAGCCACCTGTGTTGAAAATCGTGCCCATGTCTCTAAGCAGCCATGTCTCAACACAGAAGATACTTCTCCAAAGCTCATGGGCACACCACACCAGAGACATGAACTCTCTTCAGCAAGATCACAGCCTCCAACATCTTTCAAGCAATTCCATCACATAAACCAAGCTGTTTGGGCTAGGACAAACATTCACAAGTTCCTGATCCAAAGAGACCATAAAGTCTACATACAAAGCCATACATAACCCATGAGTAGTCCATAAGTAGAATATCAGCAAAGGCTCCTGCATATAGAGCATGTGTGCTGCAATATTCCACACACCACAATGATGTATGTCATCCTTTTAAGAAAGCACTTGTCTACCAACTTTTACTCCAGTGCAAACCACAATATAGCAAAATGCACATGTTTAATCATTTATTAAGCTGATTAGTCTTTGCAATACATTATTCTTATCATTCTTCCGTCATGCAGCTAGGCTACTTCCGTTATGCTTTCCATTCCACAATCTAGAGTCTTAAAGAATTCAAATTCCTGCTGTGTGACCTTCAGAGTCGCCTGCTTCACAACCCATGTGAGCTGTCTAGAACCACACAGGTGCTTCACTCTGATAACATTATTTACAGGTGGCAAGGGCAGCATATTTCTCCAGCAACATCTTTAGAGTTTGGCTTCCAATACCACTGACCATTCTCATGCGCTAAAGAGTCACAAGCATATTTTTACAATCACAATGATTGGCACCTTTCATGACACTTTTAAAGCCACCTGTGTTGAAAATCGTGCCCATGTCTCTAAGCAGCCATGTCTCAACACAGAAGATACTTCTCCAAAGCTCATGGGCACACCACACCAGAGACATGAACTCTCTTCAGCAAGATCACAGCCTCCAACATCTTTCAAGCAATTCCATCACATAAACCAAGCTGTTTGGGCTAGGACAAACATTCACAAGTTCCTGATCCAAAGAGACCATAAAGTCTACATACAAAGCCATACATAACCCATGAGTAGTCCATAAGTAGAATATCAGCAAAGGCTCCTGCATATAGAGCATGTGTGCTGCAATATTCCACACACCACAATGATGTATGTCATCCTTTTAAGAAAGCACTTGTCTACCAACTTTTACTCCAGTGCAAACCACAATATAGCAAAATGCACATGTTTAATCATTTATTAAGCTGATTAGTCTTTGCAATACATTATTCTTATCATTCTTCCGTCATGCAGCTAGGCTACTTCCGTTATGCTTTCCATTCCACAATCTAGAGTCTTAAAGAATTCAAATTCCTGCTGTGTGACCTTCAGAGTCGCCTGCTTCACAACCCATGTGAGCTGTCTAGAACCACACAGGTGCTTCACTCTGATAACATTATTTACAGGTGGCAAGGGCAGCATATTTCTCCAGCAACATCTTTAGAGTTTGGCTTCCAATACCACTGACCATTCTCATGCGCTAAAGAGTCACAAGCATATTTTTACAATCACAATGATTGGCACCTTTCATGACACTTTTAAAGCCACCTGTGTTGAAAATCGTGCCCATGTCTCTAAGCAGCCATGTCTCAACACAGAAGATACTTCTCCAAAGCTCATGGGCACACCACACCAGAGACATGAACTCTCTTCAGCAAGATCACAGCCTCCAACATCTTTCAAGCAATTCCATCACATAAACCAAGCTGTTTGGGCTAGGACAAACATTCACAAGTTCCTGATCCAAAGAGACCATAAAGTCTACATACAAAGCCATACATAACCCATGAGTAGTCCATAAGTAGAATATCAGCAAAGGCTCCTGCATATAGAGCATGTGTGCTGCAATATTCCACACACCACAATGATGTATGTCATCCTTTTAAGAAAGCACTTGTCTACCAACTTTTACTCCAGTGCAAACCACAATATAGCAAAATGCACATGTTTAATCATTTATTAAGCTGATTAGTCTTTGCAATACATTATTCTTATCATTCTTCCGTCATGCAGCTAGGCTACTTCCGTTATGCTTTCCATTCCACAATCTAGAGTCTTAAAGAATTCAAATTCCTGCTGTGTGACCTTCAGAGTCGCCTGCTTCACAACCCATGTGAGCTGTCTAGAACCACACAGGTGCTTCACTCTGATAACATTATTTACAGGTGGCAAGGGCAGCATATTTCTCCAGCAACATCTTTAGAGTTTGGCTTCCAATACCACTGACCATTCTCATGCGCTAAAGAGTCACAAGCATATTTTTACAATCACAATGATTGGCACCTTTCATGACACTTTTAAAGCCACCTGTGTTGAAAATCGTGCCCATGTCTCTAAGCAGCCATGTCTCAACACAGAAGATACTTCTCCAAAGCTCATGGGCACACCACACCAGAGACATGAACTCTCTTCAGCAAGATCACAGCCTCCAACATCTTTCAAGCAATTCCATCACATAAACCAAGCTGTTTGGGCTAGGACAAACATTCACAAGTTCCTGATCCAAAGAGACCATAAAGTCTACATACAAAGCCATACATAACCCATGAGTAGTCCATAAGTAGAATATCAGCAAAGGCTCCTGCATATAGAGCATGTGTGCTGCAATATTCCACACACCACAATGATGTATGTCATCCTTTTAAGAAAGCACTTGTCTACCAACTTTTACTCCAGTGCAAACCACAATATAGCAAAATGCACATGTTTAATCATTTATTAAGCTGATTAGTCTTTGCAATACATTATTCTTATCATTCTTCCGTCATGCAGCTAGGCTACTTCCGTTATGCTTTCCATTCCACAATCTAGAGTCTTAAAGAATTCAAATTCCTGCTGTGTGACCTTCAGAGTCGCCTGCTTCACAACCCATGTGAGCTGTCTAGAACCACACAGGTGCTTCACTCTGATAACATTATTTACAGGTGGCAAGGGCAGCATATTTCTCCAGCAACATCTTTAGAGTTTGGCTTCCAATACCACTGACCATTCTCATGCGCTAAAGAGTCACAAGCATATTTTTACAATCACAATGATTGGCACCTTTCATGACACTTTTAAAGCCACCTGTGTTGAAAATCGTGCCCATGTCTCTAAGCAGCCATGTCTCAACACAGAAGATACTTCTCCAAAGCTCATGGGCACACCACACCAGAGACATGAACTCTCTTCAGCAAGATCACAGCCTCCAACATCTTTCAAGCAATTCCATCACATAAACCAAGCTGTTTGGGCTAGGACAAACATTCACAAGTTCCTGATCCAAAGAGACCATAAAGTCTACATACAAAGCCATAAATAACCCATGAATAGTCCATATACTGTTCACTAATTATATTTCTTATTACATTATATCCAGTCATCTTACAACAGTCCTCAGGACACGTATACTTCAAAAACGATAATAATTATCATTGGTCATTCTATAAAAAGAAGAAAATGTGAAATGTATTCTCACTATACCTGTTTAGAACAGTTTTGTAGATGTCAAAACTCATTACAAAGGCACAGACTTTATCAAAATGACAAACTTTAGAGGTTAGAAAGTTAACACTATTTAATTTGTAAATGAACAAAAATGCACGAGTGTCGCTTTAATTTGAAAAACGAATTGTTTTGTCTTGATTTGTTGTCCCGTTGCCTTGGTAAAATGCCTATAGCCTAAGGGCACGGCCTCCTTTTGATTATTCTTTTATTAATCTACAAAATAAAACTTTTCAGTCACATAAACAGACACAGGGCAAGGTAAACTAAATGGCACACATAATTACAGACATATTTAAAATAATTGTACATTATCGTAACGTAATACAGATGAATAGCGCAGCCACGGGGGCTCATGGGTAAGTGGGGAATGCCCCATTGGACCGAGGCAAATTACCCAAGAGGCCCCAGCGCGCCTCAGTTAAAAGATAGGTTTTACATGATGGTTAGGTTGTACAATTATTAAATACGTGTGTAATTGTTAGTATCATTTAGTTTAGCTTGCCTTGTGTCTGTTTATGTGACTGTACAGTCGTTGTCACTCCCGCCATGTTTGTGTCGCCATGTCATTAGACGTGTTCTTATATATCTTTTATGTGTAATTTAAATAAAAGGCGGAGTTTTCACATATCGACCGTGTGTGCAGCTGTTTTCCAGTGACTACAATCAAGTCCGTCTCCCTTTTAATTTGTAGATTTACAAAAACGCACGAGTGTCGCTTTAATTTGAAAAACTAATTGTTTTGACTTGATTTGTTGTCCCGTTGCCTTGGTAAAATGCCTATAGCCTAAGGGCACGGCCTCCTTTTGATTATTCTTTTAATAATCTACAAAATAAAACATTTCAGTAACATAAACAGACACAGGGCAAGGTAAACTAAATGGCACACATAATTACAGACATATTTAAAATAATTGTACATTATCGTAACGTAATACAGATGAATAGCGCAGCCACGGGGGCGCATGGGTAAGTGGGGAATGCCCCATTGGACCGACGCAAATTACCCAAGAGGCCCCAGCGCGCCTCAGTTAAAAGATAGGTTTTACATGATGGTTAGGTTGTACAATTATTAAATACGTGTGTAATTGTTAGTATCATTTAGTTTAGCTTGCCTTGTGTCTGTTTATGTGACTGTACAGTCGTTGTCACTCCCGCCATGTTTGTGTCGCCATGTCATTAGACGTGTTCTTATATATCTTTTATGTGTAATTTAAATAAAAGGCGGAGTTTTCACATATCGACCGTGTGTGCAGCTGTTTTCCAGTGACTACAATCAAGTCCGTCTCCCTTTTAATTTGTAGATTTACAAAAACGCACGAGTGTCGCTTTAATTTGAAAAACTAATTGTTTTGACTTGATTTGTTGTCCCGTTGCCTTGGTAAAATGCCTATAGCCTAAGGGCACGGCCTCCTTTTGATTATTCTTTTAATAATCTACAAAATAAAACATTTCAGTAACATAAACAGACACAGGGCAAGGTAAACTAAATGGCACACATAATTACAGACATATTTAAAATAATTGTACATTATCGTAACGTAATACAGATGAATAGCGCAGCCACGGGGGCGCATGGGTAAGTGGGGAATGCCCCATTGGACCGAGGCAAATTACCCAAGAGGCCCCAGCGCGCCTCAGTTAAAAGATAGGTTTTACATGATGGTTAGGTTGTACAATTATTAAATACGTGTGTAATTGTTAGTATCATTTAGTTTAGCTTGCCTTGTGTCTGTTTATGTGACTGTACAGTCGTTGTCACTCCCGCCATGTTTGTGTCGCCATGTCATTAGACGTGTTCTTATATATCTTTTATGTGTAATTTAAATAAAAGGCGGAGTTTTCACATATCGACCGTGTGTGCAGCTGTTTTCCAGTGACTACAATCAAGTCCGTCTCCCTTTTAATTTGTGGATTTACAAAAACGCACGAGTGTCGCTTTAATTTGAAAAACTAATTGTTTTGACTTGATTTGTTGTCCCGTTGCCTTGGTAAAATGCCTATAGCCTATGGCACGGCCTCCTTTTGATTATTCTTTTAATAATCTACAAAATAAAACATTTCAGTAACATAAACAGACACAGGGCAAGGTAAACTAAATGGCACACATAATTACAGACATATTTAAAATAATTGTACATTATCGTAACGTAATACAGATGAATAGCGCAGCCACGGGGGCGCATGGGTAAGTGGGGAATGCCCCATTGGACCGAGGCAAATTACCCAAGAGGCCCCAGCGCGCCTCAGTTAAAAGATAGGTTTTACATGATGGTTAGGTTGTACAATTATTAAATACGTGTGTAATTGTTAGTATCATTTAGTTTAGCTTGCCTTGTGTCTGTTTATGTGACTGTACAGTCGTTGTCACTCCCGCCATGTGTGTGTCGCCATCTCATAACACCTGTTCATATAAGAGTTTTATGGGTAAATTCAACATCATTAAAAGCTCCTACTTGTTTACCCTGTGTGCTACCATATTCCACCAACCACAATTATGTCTGTTATTCTTTTAAGAACCCATATGTCTATCAACTTTTACTCCAGTGCAAACCACAATATAGCAAAATGCACATGTTTAATCATTTATTAAGCTGATTAGTCTTTGCAACACATTATTCTTATCATTCTTCCGTAGTGCAGCTAGGCTACTTCCGTTATGCTTTCCATTCCACAATCTAGAGTCTTAAAGAATTCAAATTCCTGCTGTGTGACCTTCAGAGTCGCCTGCTTCACAACCCATGTGAGCTGTCTAGAACCACACAGGTGCTTCACTCTGATAACATTATTTACAGGTGGCAAGGGCAGCATATTTCTCCAGCAACATCTTTAGAGTTTGGCTTCCAATACCACTGACCATTCTCATGCGCTAAAGAGTCACAAGCATATTTTTACAATCACAATGATTGGCACCTTTCATGACACTTTTAAAGCCACCTGTGTTGAAAATCGTGCCCATGTCTCTAAGCAGCCATGTCTCAACACAGAAGATACTTCTCCAAAGCTCATGGGCACACCACACCAGAGACATGAACTCTCTTCAGCAAGATCACAGCCTCCAACATCTTTCAAGCAATTCCATCACATAAACCAAGCTGTTTGGGCTAGGACAAACATTCACAAGTTCCTGATCCAAAGAGACCATAAAGTCTACATACAAAGCCATACATAACCCATGAGTAGTCCATAAGTAGAATATCAGCAAAGGCTCCTGCATATAGAGCATGTGTGCTGCAATATTCCACACACCACAATGATGTATGTCATCCTTTTAAGAAAGCACTTGTCTACCAACTTTTACTCCAGTGCAAACCACAATATAGCAAAATGCACATGTTTAATCATTTATTAAGCTGATTAGTCTTTGCAATACATTATTCTTATCATTCTTCCGTCATGCAGCTAGGCTACTTCCGTTATGCTTTCCATTCCACAATCTAGAGTCTTAAAGAATTCAAATTCCTGCTGTGTGACCTTCAGAGTCGCCTGCTTCACAACCCATGTGAGCTGTCTAGAACCACACAGGTGCTTCACTCTGATAACATTATTTACAGGTGGCAAGGGCAGCATATTTCTCCAGCAACATCTTTAGAGTTTGGCTTCCAATACCACTGACCATTCTCATGCGCTAAAGAGTCACAAGCATATTTTTACAATCACAATGATTGGCACCTTTCATGACACTTTTAAAGCCACCTGTGTTGAAAATCGTGCCCATGTCTCTAAGCAGCCATGTCTCAACACAGAAGATACTTCTCCAAAGCTCATGGGCACACCACACCAGAGACATGAACTCTCTTCAGCAAGATCACAGCCTCCAACATCTTTCAAGCAATTCCATCACATAAACCAAGCTGTTTGGGCTAGGACAAACATTCACAAGTTCCTGATCCAAAGAGACCATAAAGTCTACATACAAAGCCATACATAACCCATGAGTAGTCCATAAGTAGAATATCAGCAAAGGCTCCTGCATATAGAGCATGTGTGCTGCAATATTCCACACACCACAATGATGTATGTCATCCTTTTAAGAAAGCACTTGTCTACCAACTTTTACTCCAGTGCAAACCACAATATAGCAAAATGCACATGTTTAATCATTTATTAAGCTGATTAGTCTTTGCAATACATTATTCTTATCATTCTTCCGTCATGCAGCTAGGCTACTTCCGTTATGCTTTCCATTCCACAATCTAGAGTCTTAAAGAATTCAAATTCCTGCTGTGTGACCTTCAGAGTCGCCTGCTTCACAACCCATGTGAGCTGTCTAGAACCACACAGGTGCTTCACTCTGATAACATTATTTACAGGTGGCAAGGGCAGCATATTTCTCCAGCAACATCTTTAGAGTTTGGCTTCCAATACCACTGACCATTCTCATGCGCTAAAGAGTCACAAGCATATTTTTACAATCACAATGATTGGCACCTTTCATGACACTTTTAAAGCCACCTGTGTTGAAAATCGTGCCCATGTCTCTAAGCAGCCATGTCTCAACACAGAAGATACTTCTCCAAAGCTCATGGGCACACCACACCAGAGACATGAACTCTCTTCAGCAAGATCACAGCCTCCAACATCTTTCAAGCAATTCCATCACATAAACCAAGCTGTTTGGGCTAGGACAAACATTCACAAGTTCCTGATCCAAAGAGACCATAAAGTCTACATACAAAGCCATACATAACCCATGAGTAGTCCATAAGTAGAATATCAGCAAAGGCTCCTGCATATAGAGCATGTGTGCTGCAATATTCCACACACCACAATGATGTATGTCATCCTTTTAAGAAAGCACTTGTCTACCAACTTTTACTCCAGTGCAAACCACAATATAGCAAAATGCACATGTTTAATCATTTATTAAGCTGATTAGTCTTTGCAATACATTATTCTTATCATTCTTCCGTCATGCAGCTAGGCTACTTCCGTTATGCTTTCCATTCCACAATCTAGAGTCTTAAAGAATTCAAATTCCTGCTGTGTGACCTTCAGAGTCGCCTGCTTCACAACCCATGTGAGCTGTCTAGAACCACACAGGTGCTTCACTCTGATAACATTATTTACAGGTGGCAAGGGCAGCATATTTCTCCAGCAACATCTTTAGAGTTTGGCTTCCAATACCACTGACCATTCTCATGCGCTAAAGAGTCACAAGCATATTTTTACAATCACAATGATTGGCACCTTTCATGACACTTTTAAAGCCACCTGTGTTGAAAATCGTGCCCATGTCTCTAAGCAGCCATGTCTCAACACAGAAGATACTTCTCCAAAGCTCATGGGCACACCACACCAGAGACATGAACTCTCTTCAGCAAGATCACAGCCTCCAACATCTTTCAAGCAATTCCATCACATAAACCAAGCTGTTTGGGCTAGGACAAACATTCACAAGTTCCTGATCCAAAGAGACCATAAAGTCTACATACAAAGCCATACATAACCCATGAGTAGTCCATAAGTAGAATATCAGCAAAGGCTCCTGCATATAGAGCATGTGTGCTGCAATATTCCACACACCACAATGATGTATGTCATCCTTTTAAGAAAGCACTTGTCTACCAACTTTTACTCCAGTGCAAACCACAATATAGCAAAATGCACATGTTTAATCATTTATTAAGCTGATTAGTCTTTGCAATACATTATTCTTATCATTCTTCCGTCATGCAGCTAGGCTACTTCCGTTATGCTTTCCATTCCACAATCTAGAGTCTTAAAGAATTCAAATTCCTGCTGTGTGACCTTCAGAGTCGCCTGCTTCACAACCCATGTGAGCTGTCTAGAACCACACAGGTGCTTCACTCTGATAACATTATTTACAGGTGGCAAGGGCAGCATATTTCTCCAGCAACATCTTTAGAGTTTGGCTTCCAATACCACTGACCATTCTCATGCGCTAAAGAGTCACAAGCATATTTTTACAATCACAATGATTGGCACCTTTCATGACACTTTTAAAGCCACCTGTGTTGAAAATCGTGCCCATGTCTCTAAGCAGCCATGTCTCAACACAGAAGATACTTCTCCAAAGCTCATGGGCACACCACACCAGAGACATGAACTCTCTTCAGCAAGATCACAGCCTCCAACATCTTTCAAGCAATTCCATCACATAAACCAAGCTGTTTGGGCTAGGACAAACATTCACAAGTTCCTGATCCAAAGAGACCATAAAGTCTACATACAAAGCCATACATAACCCATGAGTAGTCCATAAGTAGAATATCAGCAAAGGCTCCTGCATATAGAGCATGTGTGCTGCAATATTCCACACACCACAATGATGTATGTCATCCTTTTAAGAAAGCACTTGTCTACCAACTTTTACTCCAGTGCAAACCACAATATAGCAAAATGCACATGTTTAATCATTTATTAAGCTGATTAGTCTTTGCAATACATTATTCTTATCATTCTTCCGTCATGCAGCTAGGCTACTTCCGTTATGCTTTCCATTCCACAATCTAGAGTCTTAAAGAATTCAAATTCCTGCTGTGTGACCTTCAGAGTCGCCTGCTTCACAACCCATGTGAGCTGTCTAGAACCACACAGGTGCTTCACTCTGATAACATTATTTACAGGTGGCAAGGGCAGCATATTTCTCCAGCAACATCTTTAGAGTTTGGCTTCCAATACCACTGACCATTCTCATGCGCTAAAGAGTCACAAGCATATTTTTACAATCACAATGATTGGCACCTTTCATGACACTTTTAAAGCCACCTGTGTTGAAAATCGTGCCCATGTCTCTAAGCAGCCATGTCTCAACACAGAAGATACTTCTCCAAAGCTCATGGGCACACCACACCAGAGACATGAACTCTCTTCAGCAAGATCACAGCCTCCAACATCTTTCAAGCAATTCCATCACATAAACCAAGCTGTTTGGGCTAGGACAAATATTCACAAGTTCCTGATCCAAAGAGACCATAAAGTCTACATACAAAGCCATACATAACCCATGAGTAGTCCATAAGTAGAATATCAGCAAAGGCTCCTGCATATAGAGCATGTGTGCTGCAATATTCCACACACCACAATGATGTATGTCATCCTTTTAAGAAAGCACTTGTCTACCAACTTTTACTCCAGTGCAAACCACAATATAGCAAAATGCACATGTTTAATCATTTATTAAGCTGATTAGTCTTTGCAATACATTATTCTTATCATTCTTCCGTCATGCAGCTAGGCTACTTCCGTTATGCTTTCCATTCCACAATCTAGAGTCTTAAAGAATTCAAATTCCTGCTGTGTGACCTTCAGAGTCGCCTGCTTCACAACCCATGTGAGCTGTCTAGAACCACACAGGTGCTTCACTCTGATAACATTATTTACAGGTGGCAAGGGCAGCATATTTCTCCAGCAACATCTTTAGAGTTTGGCTTCCAATACCACTGACCATTCTCATGCGCTAAAGAGTCACAAGCATATTTTTACAATCACAATGATTGGCACCTTTCATGACACTTTTAAAGCCACCTGTGTTGAAAATCGTGCCCATGTCTCTAAGCAGCCATGTCTCAACACAGAAGATACTTCTCCAAAGCTCATGGGCACACCACACCAGAGACATGAACTCTCTTCAGCAAGATCACAGCCTCCAACATCTTTCAAGCAATTCCATCACATAAACCAAGCTGTTTGGGCTAGGACAAACATTCACAAGTTCCTGATCCAAAGAGACCATAAAGTCTACATACAAAGCCATACATAACCCATGAGTAGTCCATAAGTAGAATATCAGCAAAGGCTCCTGCATATAGAGCATGTGTGCTGCAATATTCCACACACCACAATGATGTATGTCATCCTTTTAAGAAAGCACTTGTCTACCAACTTTTACTCCAGTGCAAACCACAATATAGCAAAATGCACATGTTTAATCATTTATTAAGCTGATTAGTCTTTGCAATACATTATTCTTATCATTCTTCCGTCATGCAGCTAGGCTACTTCCGTTATGCTTTCCATTCCACAATCTAGAGTCTTAAAGAATTCAAATTCCTGCTGTGTGACCTTCAGAGTCGCCTGCTTCACAACCCATGTGAGCTGTCTAGAACCACACAGGTGCTTCACTCTGATAACATTATTTACAGGTGGCAAGGGCAGCATATTTCTCCAGCAACATCTTTAGAGTTTGGCTTCCAATACCACTGACCATTCTCATGCGCTAAAGAGTCACAAGCATATTTTTACAATCACAATGATTGGCACCTTTCATGACACTTTTAAAGCCACCTGTGTTGAAAATCGTGCCCATGTCTCTAAGCAGCCATGTCTCAACACAGAAGATACTTCTCCAAAGCTCATGGGCACACCACACCAGAGACATGAACTCTCTTCAGCAAGATCACAGCCTCCAACATCTTTCAAGCAATTCCATCACATAAACCAAGCTGTTTGGGCTAGGACAAACATTCACAAGTTCCTGATCCAAAGAGACCATAAAGTCTACATACAAAGCCATACATAACCCATGAGTAGTCCATAAGTAGAATATCAGCAAAGGCTCCTGCATATAGAGCATGTGTGCTGCAATATTCCACACACCACAATGATGTATGTCATCCTTTTAAGAAAGCACTTGTCTACCAACTTTTACTCCAGTGCAAACCACAATATAGCAAAATGCACATGTTTAATCATTTATTAAGCTGATTAGTCTTTGCAATACATTATTCTTATCATTCTTCCGTCATGCAGCTAGGCTACTTCCGTTATGCTTTCCATTCCACAATCTAGAGTCTTAAAGAATTCAAATTCCTGCTGTGTGACCTTCAGAGTCGCCTGCTTCACAACCCATGTGAGCTGTCTAGAACCACACAGGTGCTTCACTCTGATAACATTATTTACAGGTGGCAAGGGCAGCATATTTCTCCAGCAACATCTTTAGAGTTTGGCTTCCAATACCACTGACCATTCTCATGCGCTAAAGAGTCACAAGCATATTTTTACAATCACAATGATTGGCACCTTTCATGACACTTTTAAAGCCACCTGTGTTGAAAATCGTGCCCATGTCTCTAAGCAGCCATGTCTCAACACAGAAGATACTTCTCCAAAGCTCATGGGCACACCACACCAGAGACATGAACTCTCTTCAGCAAGATCACAGCCTCCAACATCTTTCAAGCAATTCCATCACATAAACCAAGCTGTTTGGGCTAGGACAAACATTCACAAGTTCCTGATCCAAAGAGACCATAAAGTCTACATACAAAGCCATACATAACCCATGAGTAGTCCATAAGTAGAATATCAGCAAAGGCTCCTGCATATAGAGCATGTGTGCTGCAATATTCCACACACCACAATGATGTATGTCATCCTTTTAAGAAAGCACTTGTCTACCAACTTTTACTCCAGTGCAAACCACAATATAGCAAAATGCACATGTTTAATCATTTATTAAGCTGATTAGTCTTTGCAATACATTATTCTTATCATTCTTCCGTCATGCAGCTAGGCTACTTCCGTTATGCTTTCCATTCCACAATCTAGAGTCTTAAAGAATTCAAATTCCTGCTGTGTGACCTTCAGAGTCGCCTGCTTCACAACCCATGTGAGCTGTCTAGAACCACACAGGTGCTTCACTCTGATAACATTATTTACAGGTGGCAAGGGCAGCATATTTCTCCAGCAACATCTTTAGAGTTTGGCTTCCAATACCACTGACCATTCTCATGCGCTAAAGAGTCACAAGCATATTTTTACAATCACAATGATTGGCACCTTTCATGACACTTTTAAAGCCACCTGTGTTGAAAATCGTGCCCATGTCTCTAAGCAGCCATGTCTCAACACAGAAGATACTTCTCCAAAGCTCATGGGCACACCACACCAGAGACATGAACTCTCTTCAGCAAGATCACAGCCTCCAACATCTTTCAAGCAATTCCATCACATAAACCAAGCTGTTTGGGCTAGGACAAACATTCACAAGTTCCTGATCCAAAGAGACCATAAAGTCTACATACAAAGCCATACATAACCCATGAGTAGTCCATAAGTAGAATATCAGCAAAGGCTCCTGCATATAGAGCATGTGTGCTGCAATATTCCACACACCACAATGATGTATGTCATCCTTTTAAGAAAGCACTTGTCTACCAACTTTTACTCCAGTGCAAACCACAATATAGCAAAATGCACATGTTTAATCATTTATTAAGCTGATTAGTCTTTGCAATACATTATTCTTATCATTCTTCCGTCATGCAGCTAGGCTACTTCCGTTATGCTTTCCATTCCACAATCTAGAGTCTTAAAGAATTCAAATTCCTGCTGTGTGACCTTCAGAGTCGCCTGCTTCACAACCCATGTGAGCTGTCTAGAACCACACAGGTGCTTCACTCTGATAACATTATTTACAGGTGGCAAGGGCAGCATATTTCTCCAGCAACATCTTTAGAGTTTGGCTTCCAATACCACTGACCATTCTCATGCGCTAAAGAGTCACAAGCATATTTTTACAATCACAATGATTGGCACCTTTCATGACACTTTTAAAGCCACCTGTGTTGAAAACCGTGCCCATGTCTCTAAGCAGCCATGTCTCAACACAGAAGATACTTCTCCAAAGCTCATGGGCACACCACACCAGAGACATGAACTCTCTTCAGCAAGATCACAGCCTCCAACATCTTTCAAGCAATTCCATCACATAAACCAAGCTGTTTGGGCTAGGACAAATATTCACAAGTTCCTGATCCAAAGAGACCATAAAGTCTACATACAAAGCCATACATAACCCATGAGTAGTCCATAAGTAGAATATCAGCAAAGGCTCCTGCATATAGAGCATGTGTGCTGCAATATTCCACACACCACAATGATGTATGTCATCCTTTTAAGAAAGCACTTGTCTACCAACTTTTACTCCAGTGCAAACCACAATATAGCAAAATGCACATGTTTAATCATTTATTAAGCTGATTAGTCTTTGCAATACATTATTCTTATCATTCTTCCGTCATGCAGCTAGGCTACTTCCGTTATGCTTTCCATTCCACAATCTAGAGTCTTAAAGAATTCAAATTCCTGCTGTGTGACCTTCAGAGTCGCCTGCTTCACAACCCATGTGAGCTGTCTAGAACCACACAGGTGCTTCACTCTGATAACATTATTTACAGGTGGCAAGGGCAGCATATTTCTCCAGCAACATCTTTAGAGTTTGGCTTCCAATACCACTGACCATTCTCATGCGCTAAAGAGTCACAAGCATATTTTTACAATCACAATGATTGGCACCTTTCATGACACTTTTAAAGCCACCTGTGTTGAAAATCGTGCCCATGTCTCTAAGCAGCCATGTCTCAACACAGAAGATACTTCTCCAAAGCTCATGGGCACACCACACCAGAGACATGAACTCTCTTCAGCAAGATCACAGCCTCCAACATCTTTCAAGCAATTCCATCACATAAACCAAGCTGTTTGGGCTAGGACAAATATTCACAAGTTCCTGATCCAAAGAGACCATAAAGTCTACATACAAAGCCATACATAACCCATGAGTAGTCCATAAGTAGAATATCAGCAAAGGCTCCTGCATATAGAGCATGTGTGCTGCAATATTCCACACACCACAATGATGTATGTCATCCTTTTAAGAAAGCACTTGTCTACCAACTTTTACTCCAGTGCAAACCACAATATAGCAAAATGCACATGTTTAATCATTTATTAAGCTGATTAGTCTTTGCAATACATTATTCTTATCATTCTTCCGTCATGCAGCTAGGCTACTTCCGTTATGCTTTCCATTCCACAATCTAGAGTCTTAAAGAATTCAAATTCCTGCTGTGTGACCTTCAGAGTCGCCTGCTTCACAACCCATGTGAGCTGTCTAGAACCACACAGGTGCTTCACTCTGATAACATTATTTACAGGTGGCAAGGGCAGCATATTTCTCCAGCAACATCTTTAGAGTTTGGCTTCCAATACCACTGACCATTCTCATGCGCTAAAGAGTCACAAGCATATTTTTACAATCACAATGATTGGCACCTTTCATGACACTTTTAAAGCCACCTGTGTTGAAAATCGTGCCCATGTCTCTAAGCAGCCATGTCTCAACACAGAAGATACTTCTCCAAAGCTCATGGGCACACCACACCAGAGACATGAACTCTCTCAGCAAGATCACAGCCTCCAACATCTTTCAAGCAATTCCATCACATAAACCAAGCTGTTTGGGCTAGGACAAACATTCACAAGTTCCTGATCCAAAGAGACCATAAAGTCTACATACAAAGCCATACATAACCCATGAGTAGTCCATAAGTAGAATATCAGCAAAGGCTCCTGCATATAGAGCATGTGTGCTGCAATATTCCACACACCACAATGATGTATGTCATCCTTTTAAGAAAGCACTTGTCTACCAACTTTTACTCCAGTGCAAACCACAATATAGCAAAATGCACATGTTTAATCATTTATTAAGCTGATTAGTCTTTGCAATACATTATTCTTATCATTCTTCCGTCATGCAGCTAGGCTACTTCCGTTATGCTTCCATTCCACAATCTAGAGTCTTAAAGAATTCAAATTCCTGCTGTGTGACCTTCAGAGTCGCCTGCTTCACAACCCATGTGAGCTGTCTAGAACCACACAGGTGCTTCACTCTGATAACATTATTTACAGGTGGCAAGGGCAGCATATTTCTCCAGCAACATCTTTAGAGTTTGGCTTCCAATACCACTGACCATTCTCATGCGCTAAAGAGTCACAAGCATATTTTTACAATCACAATGATTGGCACCTTTCATGACACTTTTAAAGCCACCTGTGTTGAAAATCGTGCCCATGTCTCTAAGCAGCCATGTCTCAACACAGAAGATACTTCTCCAAAGCTCATGGGCACACCACACCAGAGACATGAACTCTCTTCAGCAAGATCACAGCCTCCAACATCTTTCAAGCAATTCCATCACATAAACCAAGCTGTTTGGGCTAGGACAAACATTCACAAGTTCCTGATCCAAAGAGACCATAAAGTCTACATACAAAGCCATACATAACCCATGAGTAGTCCATAAGTAGAATATCAGCAAAGGCTCCTGCATATAGAGCATGTGTGCTGCAATATTCCACACACCACAATGATGTATGTCATCCTTTTAAGAAAGCACTTGTCTACCAACTTTTACTCCAGTGCAAACCACAATATAGCAAAATGCACATGTTTAATCATTTATTAAGCTGATTAGTCTTTGCAATACATTATTCTTATCATTCTTCCGTCATGCAGCTAGGCTACTTCCGTTATGCTTTCCATTCCACAATCTAGAGTCTTAAAGAATTCAAATTCCTGCTGTGTGACCTTCAGAGTCGCCTGCTTCACAACCCCATGTGAGCTGTCTAGAACCACACAGGTGCTTCACTCTGATAACATTATTTACAGGTGGCAAGGGCAGCATATTTCTCCAGCAACATCTTTAGAGTTTGGCTTCCAAT
>NW_027507503.1:0-35921 GCF_052324685.1 Brachyhypopomus gauderio
GTTATGGTCCCCCTGCTTCACCCCAACTCCACTGCGCTGGACAGATGTTCCTGTGCCAGATGTTTTTCAGACATACGTACACCCAGCAAATCCTTAATCAGAACACACTGACATGTTGTTCATTCCCTTATCTGTGTGTCTGCACCTCACTTAGAATCTCTCTCCCTGGACTTTTCCATTCCCCTACATCCAGTCTACTGTACCTCCTCTCCTGATAAGGAGAACACCAATCACACATATGGTTTATTATTCTTACCAAATTGTCTTAAGACCCATCTATTTTGTTCTGTATTCAACTACACATATTATCATTAAACTTTAGAAGTCTTTCCTGATACTTGTGTGTTGTGAATCTGTTCTCCTGGTTCCTGAAGTGTTCACTTAGGGTGACCGGATCAGAGATGGTGAAAAAGAGGACACCTCAGCGTGGGCATATAGTTGATATTTATATGAAAATGCTTTACTGGCCCTTAACAAACACTGCAGAAAAAAAACACTGCCCATAAAGGCTATTTGAACTCTTTTACATTTAAAATGTGCAAAACACAATTATACATTTCCATGACATTCTGTGCTGTGATAAATCATGTGTGGCTCTTTCTCACCAAGTCAAAGTGTTTGTGTTCTTCTTTTCAATGTCTTTACTTACTAAATAAAAATGGTATGCTAAAAAATAAATACAAAATTTTAAAAATATTCTTTGTATTTGTCATTTAAAAAATTGTACACTAAGCCTATGGCTGATACTTTTCAGTCCACCTCATATTGGGCGTATTTTTCAGCAGACTGAATCTTTCCCAACAGTTGACGATTACTCATCATACTTCAGTTTTACTATTAGGTTACTATTACATCATACTTCAGTGACATGAATTAAGCATGTTAGGTCTCATTGGTGACCCACATGAGGTGAGGTGATGGGGTGAGGTAACCATCACCCTTCCTCTTCGTCATCGGGCCAAGGTCTCCTTGTTCTCCAGATGTACCATTCTGACGCAAGATCAGGCCGTGCTGCTCACCGGTTTGTACGTGTCTTTCTCCTTTGACTGTCATGAGATCACCAAGTGTTCAGAAACAGCAACTGCCCTCCCAAGACTTCTGATTGGTCAGAAAGGGAGGAATGAACTGCTTTGATCTGTGTCCTCTGTCCATGCTGTGCAATTACTGGCCAAGGACACAGAATAATGAAAGGGCATAATTTAGCAGAGTGTCTGAAGAGATCTATCTATCTATCTATCTATCTATCTATCTATCTATCTATCTATCTATTTATCTATCTATCTGTCCGTCTGTCTGTCCGTCTGTCTGTCTGTCTGTCTGTACGTCTGACTGACTGACTGACTGTCTGACTGATGCCAATGTACATAAATTAACAAAAGGCAACTTTGTCTTATCTGTGATGGCAGTTAAAGTAGTATGTGTTGAGCAGTGATATTTCAAGCTTATCCTAAATTTGCACACAGGTCAGAAAGCAAAATTTGCACCCTGGCTACATTCATCTGTGTTAATGTTGCTAGTCATGAAAAAACCTCTTATTCACTTGTGCTTGTTGCTTGCTCTTCATGGTACCCAGCTGAAAGTGCCCACCTCTGATAAGTCAGGAGGCACAGTGAATTTTGGAAGGCTGCTGCTCAATTGCTGCCAGAAGGAGTTTGCGAAGGACAAGGACAGCAACGAGCGCAAGCAGAAGGAGCTGGAAGCCGCATCAGAGGTGCGACAGTCTCACCATCTTGATAGTGCACCTTCCCTCCAAGTGCACATCATTGGATGTGTATTGTTAGAGTGAAGTCCAGTCGTTTTAGTTGTGTTAAATGTGCCGTATATCCGGGCCTCGTCTCGTGTTAACGCCAACCCCCGATATTTCCCGCCAGGATGAGGAGCGTCAGCGCCTGATCGAGGAGCTGGATGCCATGAAGGACGAGGCCCGCCACCGTTCCCTCGGTAACATCAAGTTTATCGGGGAGCTGTTTAAGGTGGAGATGCTGTCGGAGCTTATATTGCATGACTGTATAGTCAAGCTGCTCCAGAAGAGCCACAGCGAGGAAAGACTAGAGTGTCTCTGCATCCTACTCTCCACCATTGGCAAGGACATCGAGAAGGCCAAGGTATCATGCGCTTATGTTCCTCCTACCTGGCTGTTAACTCTTGGCGGTAGTTTTTACCAGGCGGTAGCCACAAGCATGCTAACGAGAGTCTTGTTTTTGACTAATCAGCCCAAAATGGACCACTATTGCAGCTACATAAGCAAAATAATAAACGCGAGGAAGACCTCATTGAGGATCCGCTGCAAACTGCAAGATGTCCTGGACCTCAGACAGGTAAGTGTTACACACCCATCCGTTGGACTTCTTCAGTGTCTCTACAAATGTTTCCTTGCTTTCATTAATTTATACTCGAATGCTTACTGTACAAGTATAGTTTATAGAACAGCCGTTGACCAGCTTCAGTATTTGAGTGTGGAGGTTTCATTGCTAGTCATGCAGAGGTGGTTGGACTGCTTTCCTTTTGCAGGTTTGCTTTTCTTAATTGCCCATCCTGACAAGGTGGCTGCCGTGTTGAATGCATTTTGAAAGCGCTCCTCTCTTTCCAACTACGGTAGAATAACTGGGTGCCCCGGAGGGGTGACCAGGGCCCCAAGACCATCGTCGAGATCCACAAAGAGGCAAACTTGGAGGAGCAGAGGGAGCAGATCAAGGTACCTGAGCAGCTCCTGTCTAAGAAGGACTCCAGTCGGGCGTGTTGGTCGCGACGGGGCCCACCCGTCTGGAGGCCGCATCACCCAACCTCAGGAAGATGCCTGGAATTCGGTGCCCATCATTACCAAGACCAGGGTCCCGGCGGGTCCTTTAAAAGGCTTAAATAAAAGATTTTTAAGGTCTTTAAATGTATTGAATTACATTCTTTTTTGAAGAGTGGCATTAAATTTCATCTAAGGGGAGTGAAAAAGCTATTAATGTCCAAAAAGACAAAAAATATTTTTAATTCTACTTCTACAGCGCAAGTCTCAGTCTAACCACACAGTAAAAAAGAAGCATGGTTGGACTAGTATAACACGGCTAAATCAGCCACAGTTTCATTTCAAATTCAATTCAAATACCAATTAAAACAGTAGTATTTTGAACCCATGATTGTTCTTCTATAAAAACATTCACATACACACAGTAGCGCCATTCACTCTAGTTCTCTTGCCAAGTGCATGTGTGCCATGTCTTGCTATTTGTTATCCATCTTAAAATCAATTTATTTACTTAAAAAACCAAGGGCTGATGCAGGAATACCCTCAACTTGGTGATGTCGCCTTAAAGATTCTCCTACCTTTTGCTTCGACATATTTGTAGAAATATTGCCATATTTGAGGCAAGGTTCTCAAAAATGACCATTCAAAAGTAAATACTGCAATCGTGCACAAATGATTTGATGATTTGAGGCTGTGTTTATCAGACATTGTGCTAATAATTTGCAAGGCAAAGCAGGTCTCACATTAACATGGACTACCTGAAAGCTTTGGAGGGGCCCAGCTTGAGAATTCATGTTTTTGCCATGGTAATGGTCTTAATTTTTATTCTTGGAGGTCTTAAGTCATTAAATTTGTAGGTCAACAATGTGCAGATACTCTGCAAGACGCGGCCCATCGACATTGCCTGCAGGACATAAGAATTTGGCTGTCCAATAATTTTTAAAAATGGAATGATGGCCAAACAGAGGCTATTATTATTATTTTTTTATCCAGACAGTGTTACACCAAATGCTAAACATCTGGAGCCTTTATTAATAAATACTCATAGCTACGTAAGGAATCTCAGCGTTCTCTTTGATTCCACACTTACATTTGATAAACAGATAGTTCCAGTTTTTATCAGCTAAGGAAAATCTCTAAGCTCAAATCTATTTTAACTTTTAAAGATATGGAAACAGTTGTTCATGCTTTTATTACATCATGGCTTGATTACTGTAATTCTCTGTATTTGGGTATCAACCAATCAGCTCTGTCACGCCTTCAGCTTGTTCAAAATGCAGCAACTAGGCTCCTGACTGGAACTAAGAAAAGGGAGCATATTTCTCCAGTGTTGGCCTCCCTACATTGGCTGCCTGTTAAGTTCAAATTAAATTTAAGTTAACCTTACAAATTTATGTTTGACTGAATATGCCCTCTTAAAGTATGTAGGCATACCGTACTATTTTCATGTTTAACTGAATAAACCATTGAACACGAGTAGCCTACATTTTATTGAGCATGTTTTTTTTCTTCAAGTATCAAAGTAGAACAGCTTTCTCAAGCAGTTATTGATGCATTTTGAAAACAGGAGATCCTCTGTATAAAGAACCCTTATCTCAAAAACGGACTTTTAATCATTACTTGGGTAGCACGCATATTCCGAATGAGCCATTTTAATCTAGATTAATTAAGATTATTTTCAAGATTTCAGTGAGATTAATCTAGATTTAAAAAAATAATCTATGGCCACCCCTAATTTTAAATAAAGAAAATATTGTCATTTTCAGAGCAAGATAGCCTATAGTCGTCTGACAAAAAGACAGAAAACTATCATTTAAAATTGGGTGAATGCTATTGTCTAATTGCTTGTCTCATGCCTGTGCTATTTTCTAGCTCCACCCTTTTAGCTGTGCTGCCATAGCTAGATTTGCTGGAGCCTTGCACACTATAGTCCATTAATTTATACTTCTCTGTACTAAGGCATGTCTAATGATCTTGTCTCTCCTCTTGATGAGGTAAACCTACTCCTGACATCATGCTGCTACTGAGTCTCAACCTGTTCCAGCTGTTATGGTCCCCCTGCTTCACCCCAACTCCACTGCGCTGGACAGATGTTCCTGTGCCAGATGTTTTTCAGACATACGTACACCCAGCAAATCCTTAATCAGAACACACTGACATGTTGTTCATTCCCTTATCTGTGTGTCTGCACCTCACTTAGAATCTCTCTCCCTGGACTTTTCCATTCCCCTACATCCAGTCTACTGTACCTCCTCTCCTGATAAGGAGAACACCAATCACACATATGGTTTATTATTCTTACCAAATTGTCTTAAGACCCATCTATTTTGTTCTGTATTCAACTACACATATTATCATTAAACTTTAGAAGTCTTTCCTGATACTTGTGTGTTGTGAATCTGTTCTCCTGGTTCCTGAAGTGTTCACTTAGGGTGACCGGATCAGAGATGGTGAAAAAGAGGACACCTCAGCGTGGGCATATAGTTGATATTTATATGAAAATGCTTTACTGGCCCTTAACAAACACTGCAGAAAAAAAACACTGCCCATAAAGGCTATTTGAACTCTTTTACATTTAAAATGTGCAAAACACAATTATACATTTCCATGACATTCTGTGCTGTGATAAATCATGTGTGGCTCTTTCTCACCAAGTCAAAGTGTTTGTGTTCTTCTTTTCAATGTCTTTACTTACTAAATAAAAATGGTAGCCTAAAAAATAAATACAAAATTTTAAAAATATTCTTTGTATTTGTCATTTAAAAAATTGTACACTAAGCCTATGGCTGATACTTTTCAGTCCACCTCATATTGGGCGTATTTTTCAGCAGACTGAATCTTTCCCAACAGTTGACGATTACTCATCATACTTCAGTTTTACTATTAGGTTACTATTACATCATACTTCAGTGACATGAATTAAGCATGTTAGGTCTCATTGGTGACCCACATGAGGTGAGGTGATGGGGTGAGGTAACCATCACCCTTCCTCTTCGTCATCGGGCCAAGGTCTCCTTGTTCTCCAGATGTACCATTCTGACGCAAGATCAGGCCGTGCTGCTCACCGGTTTGTACGTGTCTTTCTCCTTTGACTGTCATGAGATCACCAAGTGTTCAGAAACAGCAACTGCCCTCCCAAGACTTCTGATTGGTCAGAAAGGGAGGAATGAACTGCTTTGATCTGTGTCCTCTGTCCATGCTGTGCAATTACTGGCCAAGGACACAGAATAATGAAAGGGCATAATTTAGGAGAGTGTCTGAAGTGATCTATCTATCTATCTATCTATCTATCTATCTATCTATCTATCTATCTATCTATCTATCTATCTATCTATCTGTCTGTCTGTCTGTCTGTCTGTCTGTCTGTCCGTCTGACTGACTGACTGACTGTCTGACTGATGCCAATGTACATAAATTAACAAAAGGCAACTTTGTCTTATCTGTGATGGCAGTTAAAGTAGTATGTGTTGAGCAGTGATATTTCAAGCTTATCCTAAATTTGCACACAGGTCAGAAAGCAAAATTTGCACCCTGGCTACATTCATCTGTGTTAATGTTGCTAGTCATGAAAAAACCTCTTATTCACTTGTGCTTGTTGCTTGCTCTTCATGGTACCCAGCTGAAAGTGCCCACCTCTGATAAGTCAGGAGGCACAGTGAATTTTGGAAGGCTGCTGCTCAATTGCTGCCAGAAGGAGTTTGCGAAGGACAAGAACAGCAACGAGCGCAAGCAGAAGGAGCTGGAAGCCGCATCAGAGGTGCGACAGTCTCACCATCTTGATAGTGCACCTTCCCTCCAAGTGCACAACATTGGATGTGTATTGTTAGCGTGAAGTCCAGTCGTTTTAGTTGTGTTAAATGTGCCGTATATCCGGGCCTCGTCTCGTGTTAACGCCAACCCCCCGATATTTCCCGCCAGGATGAGGAGCGTCAGCGCCTGATCGAGGAGCTGGACGCCATAAAGGACGAGGCCCGCCACCGTTCCCTCGGTAACATCAAGTTTATCGGGGAGCTGTTTAAGGTGGAGATGCTGTCGGAGCTTATATTGCATGACTGTATAGTCAAGCTGCTCCAGAAGAGCCACAGCGAGGAAAGACTAGAGTGTCTCTGCATCCTACTCTCCACCATTGGCAAGGACATCGAGAAGGCCAAGGTATCATGCGCTTATGTTCCTCCTACCTGGCTGTTAACTCTTGGCGGTAGTTTTTACCAGGCGGTAGCCACAAGCATGCTAACGAGAGTCTTGTTTTTGACTAATCAGCCCAAAATGGACCACTATTGCAGCTACATAAGTAAAATAATAAACGCGAGGAAGACCTCATTGAGGATCCGCTGCAAACTGCAAGATGTCCTGGACCTCAGACAGGTAAGTGTTACACACCCATCCGTTGGACTTCTTCAGTGTCTCTACAAATGTTTCCTTGCTTTCATTAATTTATACTCGAATGCTTACTGTACAAGTATAGTTTATAGAACAGCCATTGACCAGCTTCAGTATTTGAGTGTGGAGGTTTCATTGCTAGTCATGCAGAGGTGGTTGGACTGCTTTCCTTTTGCAGGTTTGCTTTTCTTAATTGCCCATCCTGACAAGGTGGCTGCCGTGTTGAATGCATTTTGAAAGCGCTCCTCTCTTTCCAACTATGGTAGAATAACTGGGTGCCCCGGAGGGGTGACCAGGGCCCCAAGACCATCGTCGAGATCCACAAAGAGGCAAACTTGGAGGAGCAGAGGGAGCAGATCAAGGTACCTGAGCAGCTCCTGTCTAAGAAGGACTCCAGTCGGGCGTGTTGGTCACGACGGGGCCCACCCGTCCGGAGGCCGCATCACCCAACCTCAGGAAGATGCCTGGAATTCGGTGCCCATCATTACCAAGACCAGGGTCTCGGCGGGTCCTTTAAAAGGCTTAAATAAAAGATTTTTAAGGTCTTTAAATGTATTGAATTACATTCTTTTTTGAAGAGTGGCATTAAATTTCATCTAAGGGGAGTGAAAAAGTTATTAATGTCCAAAAAGACAAAAAATATTTTCAATTCTACTTCTACAGCGCAAGTCTCAGTCTAACCACACAGTAAAAAAGAAGCATGGTTGGACTAGTATAACACGGCTAAATCAGCCACAGTTTCATTTCAAATTCAATTCAAATACCAATTAAAACAGTAGTATTTTGAACCCATGATTGTTCTTCTATAAAAACATTCACATACACACAGTAGCGCCATTCACTCTAGTTCTCTTGCCAAGTGCATGTGTGCCATGTCTTGCTATTTGTTATCCATCTTAAAATCAATTTATTTACTTAAAAAACCAAGGGCTGATGCAGGAATACCCTCAACTTGGTGATGTCGCCTTAAAGATTCTCCTACCTTTTGCTTCGACATATTTGTAGAAATATTGCCATATTTGAGGCAAGGTTCTCAAAAATGACCATTCAAAAGTAAATACTGCAATCGTGCACAAATGATTTGATGATTTGAGGCTGTGTTTATCAGACATTGTGCTAATAATTTGCAAGGCAAAGCAGGTCTCACATTAACATGGACTACCTGAAAGCTTTGGAGGGGCCCAGCTTGAGAATTCATGTTTTTGCCATGGTAATGGTCTTAATTTTTATTCTTGGAGGTCTTAAGTCATTAAATTTGTAGGTCAACAATGTGCAGATACTCTGCAAGACGCGGCCCATCGACATTGCCTGCAGGACATAAGAATTTGGCTGTCCAATAATTTTTAAAAAATGGAATGATGGCCAAACAGAGGCTATTATTATTATTTTTTTATCCAGACAGTGTTACACCAAATGCTAAACATCTGGAGCCTTTATTAATAAATACTCAGAGCTACGTAAGGAATCTCAGCGTTCTCTTTGATTCCACACTTACATTTGATAAACAGATAGTTCCAGTTTTTATCAGCTAAGGAAAATCTCTAAGCTCAAATCTATTTTAACTTTTAAAGATATGGAAACAGTTGTTCATGCTTTTATTACATCATGGCTTGATTACTGTAATTCTCTGTATTTGGGTATCAACCAATCAGCTCTGTCACGCCTTCAGCTTGTTCAAAATGCAGCAGCTAGGCTCCTGACTGGAACTAAGAAAAGGGAGCATATTTCTCCAGTGTTGGCCTCCCTACATTGGCTGCCTGTTAAGTTCAAATTAAATTTAAGTTAACCTTACAAATTCATGTTTGACTGAATATGCCCTCTTAAAGTATGTAGGCATACCGTACTATTTTCATGTTTAACTGAATAAACCATTGAACACGAGTAGCCTACATTTTATTGAGCATGTTTTTTTTCTTCAAGTATCAAAGTAGAACAGCTTTCTCAATCAGTTATTGATGCATTTTGAAAACAGGAGATCCTCTGTATAAAGAACCCTTATCTCAAAAACGGACTTTTAATCATTACTTGGGTAGCACGCATATTCCGAATGAGCCATTTTAATCTAGATTAATTAAGATTAGTTTCAAGATTTCAGTGAGATTAATCTAGATTTAAAAAAATAATCTATGGCCACCCCTAATTTTAAATAAAGAAAATATTGTCATTTTCAGAGCAAGATAGCCTATAGTCGTCTGACAAAAAGACAGAAAACTATCATTTAAAATTGGGTGAATGCTATTGTCTAATTGCTTGTCTCATGCCTGTGCTATTTTCTAGCTCCACCCTTTTAGCTGTGCTGCCATAGCTAGATTTGCTGGAGCCTTGCACACTATAGTCCATTAATTTATACTTCTCTGTACTAAGGCATGTCTAATGATCTTGTCTCTCCTCTTGATGAGGTAAACCTACTCCTGACATCATGCTGCTACTGAGTCTCAACCTGTTCCAGCTGTTATGGTCCCCCTGCTTCACCCCAACTCCACTGCGCTGGACAGATGTTCCTGTGCCAGATGTTTTTCAGACATACGTACACCCAGCAAATCCTTAATCAGAACACACTGACATGTTGTTCATTCCCTTATCTGTGTGTCTGCACCTCACTTAGAATCTCTCTCCCTGGACTTTTCCATTCCCCTACATCCAGTCTACTGTACCTCCTCTCCTGATAAGGAGAACACCAATCACACATATGGTTTATTATTCTTACCAAATTGTCTTAAGACCCATCTATTTTGTTCTGTATTCAACTACACATATTATCATTAAACTTTAGAAGTCTTTCCTGATACTTGTGTGTTGTGAATCTGTTCTCCTGGTTCCTGAAGTGTTCACTTAGGGTGACCGGATCAGAGATGGTGAAAAAGAGGACACCTCAGCGTGGGCATATAGTTGATATTTATATGAAAATGCTTTACTGGCCCTTAACAAACACTGCAGAAAAAAAACACTGCCCATAAAGGCTATTTGAACTCTTTTACATTTAAAATGTGCAAAACACAATTATACATTTCCATGACATTCTGTGCTGTGATAAATCATGTGTGGCTCTTTCTCACCAAGTCAAAGTGTTTGTGTTCTTCTTTTCAATGTCTTTACTTACTAAATAAAAATGGTAGCCTAAAAAATAAATACAAAATTTTAAAAATATTCTTTGTATTTGTCATTTAAAAAATTGTACACTAAGCCTATGGCTGATACTTTTCAGTCCACCTCATATTGGGCGTATTTTTCAGCAGACTGAATCTTTCCCAACAGTTGACGATTACTCATCATACTTCAGTTTTACTATTAGGTTACTATTACATCATACTTCAGTGACATGAATTAAGCATGTTAGGTCTCATTGGTGACCCACATGAGGTGAGGTGATGGGGTGAGGTAACCATCACCCTTCCTCTTCGTCATCGGGCCAAGGTCTCCTTGTTCTCCAGATGTACCATTCTGACGCAAGATCAGGCCGTGCTGCTCACCGGTTTGTACGTGTCTTTCTCCTTTGACTGTCATGAGATCACCAAGTGTTCAGAAACAGCAACTGCCCTCCCAAGACTTCTGATTGGTCAGAAAGGGAGGAATGAACTGCTTTGATCTGTGTCCTCTGTCCATGCTGTGCAATTACTGGCCAAGGACACAGAATAATGAAAGGGCATAATTTAGCAGAGTGTCTGAAGAGATCTATCTATCTATCTATCTATCTATCTATCTATCTATCTATCTATCTATCTATCTATCTATCTATCTATTTATCTATCTATCTGTCCGTCTGTCTGTCCGTCTGTCTGTCTGTCTGTCTGTACGTCTGACTGACTGACTGACTGTCTGACTGATGCCAATGTACATAAATTAACAAAAGGCAACTTTGTCTTATCTGTGATGGCAGTTAAAGTAGTATGTGTTGAGCAGTGATATTTCAAGCTTATCCTAAATTTGCACACAGGTCAGAAAGCAAAATTTGCACCCTGGCTACATTCATCTGTGTTAATGTTGCTAGTCATGAAAAAACCTCTTATTCACTTGTGCTTGTTGCTTGCTCTTCATGGTACCCAGCTGAAAGTGCCCACCTCTGATAAGTCAGGAGGCACAGTGAATTTTGGAAGGCTGCTGCTCAATTGCTGCCAGAAGGAGTTTGCGAAGGACAAGGACAGCAACGAGCGCAAGCAGAAGGAGCTGGAAGCCGCATCAGAGGTGCGACAGTCTCACCATCTTGATAGTGCACCTTCCCTCCAAGTGCACATCATTGGATGTGTATTGTTAGAGTGAAGTCCAGTCGTTTTAGTTGTGTTAAATGTGCCGTATATCCGGGCCTCGTCTCGTGTTAACGCCAACCCCCGATATTTCCCGCCAGGATGAGGAGCGTCAGCGCCTGATCGAGGAGCTGGATGCCATGAAGGACGAGGCCCGCCACCGTTCCCTCGGTAACATCAAGTTTATCGGGGAGCTGTTTAAGGTGGAGATGCTGTCGGAGCTTATATTGCATGACTGTATAGTCAAGCTGCTCCAGAAGAGCCACAGCGAGGAAAGACTAGAGTGTCTCTGCATCCTACTCTCCACCATTGGCAAGGACATCGAGAAGGCCAAGGTATCATGCGCTTATGTTCCTCCTACCTGGCTGTTAACTCTTGGCGGTAGTTTTTACCAGGCGGTAGCCACAAGCATGCTAACGAGAGTCTTGTTTTTGACTAATCAGCCCAAAATGGACCACTATTGCAGCTACATAAGCAAAATAATAAACGCGAGGAAGACCTCATTGAGGATCCGCTGCAAACTGCAAGATGTCCTGGACCTCAGACAGGTAAGTGTTACACACCCATCCGTTGGACTTCTTCAGTGTCTCTACAAATGTTTCCTTGCTTTCATTAATTTATACTCGAATGCTTACTGTACAAGTATAGTTTATAGAACAGCCGTTGACCAGCTTCAGTATTTGAGTGTGGAGGTTTCATTGCTAGTCATGCAGAGGTGGTTGGACTGCTTTCCTTTTGCAGGTTTGCTTTTCTTAATTGCCCATCCTGACAAGGTGGCTGCCGTGTTGAATGCATTTTGAAAGCGCTCCTCTCTTTCCAACTACGGTAGAATAACTGGGTGCCCCGGAGGGGTGACCAGGGCCCCAAGACCATCGTCGAGATCCACAAAGAGGCAAACTTGGAGGAGCAGAGGGAGCAGATCAAGGTACCTGAGCAGCTCCTGTCTAAGAAGGACTCCAGTCGGGCGTGTTGGTCGCGACGGGGCCCACCCGTCTGGAGGCCGCATCACCCAACCTCAGGAAGATGCCTGGAATTCGGTGCCCATCATTACCAAGACCAGGGTCCCGGCGGGTCCTTTAAAAGGCTTAAATAAAAGATTTTTAAGGTCTTTAAATGTATTGAATTACATTCTTTTTTGAAGAGTGGCATTAAATTTCATCTAAGGGGAGTGAAAAAGCTATTAATGTCCAAAAAGACAAAAAATATTTTTAATTCTACTTCTACAGCGCAAGTCTCAGTCTAACCACACAGTAAAAAAGAAGCATGGTTGGACTAGTATAACACGGCTAAATCAGCCACAGTTTCATTTCAAATTCAATTCAAATACCAATTAAAACAGTAGTATTTTGAACCCATGATTGTTCTTCTATAAAAACATTCACATACACACAGTAGCGCCATTCACTCTAGTTCTCTTGCCAAGTGCATGTGTGCCATGTCTTGCTATTTGTTATCCATCTTAAAATCAATTTATTTACTTAAAAAACCAAGGGCTGATGCAGGAATACCCTCAACTTGGTGATGTCGCCTTAAAGATTCTCCTACCTTTTGCTTCGACATATTTGTAGAAATATTGCCATATTTGAGGCAAGGTTCTCAAAAATGACCATTCAAAAGTAAATACTGCAATCGTGCACAAATGATTTGATGATTTGAGGCTGTGTTTATCAGACATTGTGCTAATAATTTGCAAGGCAAAGCAGGTCTCACATTAACATGGACTACCTGAAAGCTTTGGAGGGGCCCAGCTTGAGAATTCATGTTTTTGCCATGGTAATGGTCTTAATTTTTATTCTTGGAGGTCTTAAGTCATTAAATTTGTAGGTCAACAATGTGCAGATACTCTGCAAGACGCGGCCCATCGACATTGCCTGCAGGACATAAGAATTTGGCTGTCCAATAATTTTTAAAAATGGAATGATGGCCAAACAGAGGCTATTATTATTATTTTTTTATCCAGACAGTGTTACACCAAATGCTAAACATCTGGAGCCTTTATTAATAAATACTCATAGCTACGTAAGGAATCTCAGCGTTCTCTTTGATTCCACACTTACATTTGATAAACAGATAGTTCCAGTTTTTATCAGCTAAGGAAAATCTCTAAGCTCAAATCTATTTTAACTTTTAAAGATATGGAAACAGTTGTTCATGCTTTTATTACATCATGGCTTGATTACTGTAATTCTCTGTATTTGGGTATCAACCAATCAGCTCTGTCACGCCTTCAGCTTGTTCAAAATGCAGCAACTAGGCTCCTGACTGGAACTAAGAAAAGGGAGCATATTTCTCCAGTGTTGGCCTCCCTACATTGGCTGCCTGTTAAGTTCAAATTAAATTTAAGTTAACCTTACAAATTTATGTTTGACTGAATATGCCCTCTTAAAGTATGTAGGCATACCGTACTATTTTCATGTTTAACTGAATAAACCATTGAACACGAGTAGCCTACATTTTATTGAGCATGTTTTTTTTCTTCAAGTATCAAAGTAGAACAGCTTTCTCAAGCAGTTATTGATGCATTTTGAAAACAGGAGATCCTCTGTATAAAGAACCCTTATCTCAAAAACGGACTTTTAATCATTACTTGGGTAGCACGCATATTCCGAATGAGCCATTTTAATCTAGATTAATTAAGATTATTTTCAAGATTTCAGTGAGATTAATCTAGATTTAAAAAAATAATCTATGGCCACCCCTAATTTTAAATAAAGAAAATATTGTCATTTTCAGAGCAAGATAGCCTATAGTCGTCTGACAAAAAGACAGAAAACTATCATTTAAAATTGGGTGAATGCTATTGTCTAATTGCTTGTCTCATGCCTGTGCTATTTTCTAGCTCCACCCTTTTAGCTGTGCTGCCATAGCTAGATTTGCTGGAGCCTTGCACACTATAGTCCATTAATTTATACTTCTCTGTACTAAGGCATGTCTAATGATCTTGTCTCTCCTCTTGATGAGGTAAACCTACTCCTGACATCATGCTGCTACTGAGTCTCAACCTGTTCCAGCTGTTATGGTCCCCCTGCTTCACCCCAACTCCACTGCGCTGGACAGATGTTCCTGTGCCAGATGTTTTTCAGACATACGTACACCCAGCAAATCCTTAATCAGAACATACTGACATGTTGTTCATTCCCTTATCTGTGTGTCTGCACCTCACTTAGAATCTCTCTCCCTGGACTTTTCCATTCCCCTACATCCAGTCTACTGTACCTCCTCTCCTGATAAGGAGAACACCAATCACACATATGGTTTATTATTCTTACCAAATTGTCTTAAGACCCATCTATTTTGTTCTGTATTCAACTACACATATTATCATTAAACTTTAGAAGTCTTTCCTGATACTTGTGTGTTGTGAATCTGTTCTCCTGGTTCCTGAAGTGTTCACTTAGGGTGACCGGATCAGAGATGGTGAAAAAGAGGACACCTCAGCGTGGGCATATAGTTGATATTTATATGAAAATGCTTTACTGGCCCTTAACAAACACTGCAGAAAAAAAACACTGCCCATAAAGGCTATTTGAACTCTTTTACATTTAAAATGTGCAAAACACAATTATACATTTCCATGACATTCTGTGCTGTGATAAATCATGTGTGGCTCTTTCTCACCAAGTCAAAGTGTTTGTGTTCTTCTTTTCAATGTCTTTACTTACTAAATAAAAATGGTAGCCTAAAAAATAAATACAAAATTTTAAAAATATTCTTTGTATTTGTCATTTAAAAAATTGTACACTAAGCCTATGGCTGATACTTTTCAGTCCACCTCATATTGGCGTATTTTTCAGCAGACTGAATCTTTCCCAACAGTTGACGATTACTCATCATACTTCAGTTTTACTATTAGGTTACTATTACATCATACTTCAGTGACATGAATTAAGCATGTTAGGTCTCATTGGTGACCCACATGAGGTGAGGTGATGGGGTGAGGTAACCATCACCCTTCCTCTTCGTCATCGGGCCAAGGTCTCCTTGTTCTCCAGATGTACCATTCTGACGCAAGATCAGGCCGTGCTGCTCACCGGTTTGTACGTGTCTTTCTCCTTTGACTGTCATGAGATCACCAAGTGTTCAGAAACAGCAACTGCCCTCCCAAGACTTCTGATTGGTCAGAAAGGGAGGAATGAACTGCTTTGATCTGTGTCCTCTGTCCATGCTGTGCAATTACTGGCCAAGGACACAGAATAATGAAAGGGCATAATTTAGCAGAGTGTCTGAAGAGATCTATCTATCTATCTATCTATCTATCTATCTATCTATCTGTCTGTCTGTCTGTCTGTCTGTCTGTCTGTCCGTCTGACTGACTGACTGACTGTCTGACTGATGCCAATGTACATAAATTAACAAAAGGCAACTTTGTCTTATCTGTGATGGCAGTTAAAGTAGTATGTGTTGAGCAGTGATATTTCAAGCTTATCCTAAATTTGCACACAGGTCAGAAAGCAAAATTTGCACCCTGGCTACATTCATCTGTGTTAATGTTGCTAGTCATGAAAAAACCTCTTATTCACTTGTGCTTGTTGCTTGCTCTTCATGGTACCCAGCTGAAAGTGCCCACCTCTGATAAGTCAGGAGGCACAGTGAATTTTGGAAGGCTGCTGCTCAATTGCTGCCAGAAGGAGTTTGCGAAGGACAAGGACAGCAACGAGCGCAAGCAGAAGGAGCTGGAAGCCGCATCAGAGGTGCGACAGTCTCACCATCTTGATAGTGCACCTTCCCTCCAAGTGCACATCATTGGATGTGTATTGTTAGAGTGCAGTCCAGTCGTTTTAGTTGTGTTAAATGTGCCGTATATCCGGGCCTCGTCTCGTGTTAACGCCAACCCCCGATATTTCCCGCCAGGATGAGGAGCGTCAGCGCCTGATCGAGGAGCTGGACGCCATGAAGGACGAGGCCCGCCACCGTTCCCTCGGTAACATCAAGTTTATCGGGGAGCTGTTTAAGGTGGAGATGCTGTCGGAGCTTATATTGCATGACTGTATAGTCAAGCTGCTCCAGAAGAGCCACAGCGAGGAAAGACTAGAGTGTCTCTGCATCCTACTCTCCACCATTGGCAAGGACATCGAGAAGGCCAAGGTATCATGCGCTTATGTTCCTCCTACCTGGCTGGTAACTCTTGGCGGTAGTTTTTACCAGGCGGTAGCCACAAGCATGCTAACGAGAGTCTTGTTTTTGACTAATGTAGGAATAATGTTTGTAGGAACTCACTTACTTCTCCTGCACACTCAGTGACTCAGGTCTGACACACTGGAACCCATGCTCCTAGTAAGTGCTACATTCCAGTTATTTTAAATAGCCGGTGGCATGGCTCTCAGAATCGAAATAAAAATGTAATCAGAAGAAAACACAAGGGCACAAAACATTGTAACAAACAAAATTTGATCCCAGTGAAATGCACAAGTGATGTAAGTGATGCCGATCAAACACATCAAGTCTTCAAAGTCTCCTTACTAAACGTCCGCTCACTCACAAACAAGACTTTTATAATAGCTAAATTAATTGAAGATTATTGTCTGGACTTTCTTTTTCTAACAGAGACTTGGCTTGATAGCAATGGAGCAATAGTGCTAAATGAAGCTTCGCCTCCTGACTTTAACTATTTTAATGTCTCTAGAGTAAATAAGAGAGGTGGTGGTGTTGCATGTTTTTACCATAAAGCATTCCGCTGTAAGCAGATCTCATTAGGGGAACATCCTATGTTTGAATATCTGGCAGTACAACTCAACAGTACTTATTCAGTTCTTTTGATTGTTATCTATCATCCTCCCAGACTACATGCAGACTTTCTTGAAGATTTTGAAGAAATGCTTTCAAGGATTTTAATTGATTTTGATTATGTTTTAATTGCTGGGGATTTTAATATTCACATGGATATATCCACAAATCCAATCACTTCAGAGTTCATGAGGATGCTTAACTCTTTTGATCTCATACAGCATGTATCAGGCCCAACTCATAAGCATGGCCACATTTTAGATTTGATCATTTCTAAAAGCATAGAGGTTAATAATACTGAAATTATTGATGTTGCAATTTCTGACCATTTTGGCGTATTTTTCAATATGTCATTATCTACTAGAACACTCAGTGAAAAGCGTACAATAACCAAGCGTTATCTCAGTGCTGGCAGTGCCGTGGCCTTCACAGACATGATACAGTCCCTCCCTCCCCTCTCAGAAAATGGGAATGAGCTAGTTGAAACATTCACACAGAGAGTTAAGAACTGTATTGATGCTGTGGCACCAAAGGTAACTAAAATTATCTCTGGTAAAATTAGGATGCCCTGGAGAAACACTCCTTCTATTGTAAAATTTAGGCAAGAATGTAGGCAGGCTGAGAGACGTTGGCGAAGGTCAAAATTGCAAGTACATTTTGATATTTATAAAACAACATTGCACAATTACAACAGTGAAGTGAAATCAACAAGGGAAAACTATTTCTCTACCTTAATCAATTCATCAAATAATAACTCGGCTGTCCTGTTCAGAAGTATTGATCAGCTAGTAAACCCCACCTCCTGTGTCTTCCCTGAGACTGTTTCAGTTGAAAAATGTGATGAGTTTGCAATATTTTTTAGGGACAAGATCACTAGTATAAGGCAGAACATAGCAACAAGCACTAATAGACTATCAAACCTTATATCAGTTACTCAGCCTAACTTTAATATGTCTTATTTCCAAGAAGTTGACATGGTAACACTACTTGATGTGATTTCATCACTAAAATCCTCTACTTGTGAACTGGACCCTTTACCTACATGCTTTTTCAAGCAGGTTCTGAGCTCATTAGCAAATGAAGTTCTAACGATTGTTAATCAGTCTCTGCAATTGGGTGAATTCCCTAACTTTTTTAAAACAGCAATGGTTAAACCACTATTAAAGAACAGAAATCTTGATCCCACAATTCTCAATAATTATCGACCTATATCTAACCTTTCCTTTCTTAGCAAAATCATTGAAAAAGTTGTGTCAATCCAGTTGAATGATTATGTAAAAGTAAATCAAATAAATGACACTTTTCAATCTGGTTTCAGAGCTCTCCACAGCACTGAAACAGCCCTAGTTAAGGTAGTAAATGACTTGAGATTGAATAAGGATGCAGGCAAACTCTCAGTCCTTTTTCTGCTGGATTTAAGCGCCGCTTTTGACACAGTTGATCATGAAATTCTTCTTGATCGACTACAGAGTTGGGTAGGCCTTAGTGGCTTAGTCTTAGACTGGTTTAGATCATACCTAACTGGGCGTGATTACTATGTAGCATTAGGTACCTCTTCCTCCACACGTCAAAAAATAACTTGTGGCGTCCCCCAAGGATCAATTCTTGGGCCGTTACTATTCAACCTATATATGCTTCTGCTACCACATATCATTAATAAACATGGTATTAGTTATCATCAATATGCAGATGACACTCAACTTTACATTTCTCTAGAACCTAAGGCCCTAAAATCAATTTGCTCACTGTTTGACTGCATAGATAATATACAGACATGGATGTCTGACAATTTTCTGCAATTAAATAAACAGAAGACAGAGGTTCTTGTTCTTGGCAGTGATTCACAAAGGAATGATGTCCAGACCTATTTAAATAAAATGAATCTGAATGCCAGACAATGTGTTAAGAACCTGGGCGTCACCTTTGATAATGAGCTCAGCTTCAAATCACACATCATGACTACATGCAAGACAGCTTATTTTCACCTTCGAAACATTGCTAAGGTCCGGGATATGCTCACTCCTGCTGACAGTGAAAAACTTGTCCATGCGTTTATCACATCAAGGCTAGATTATTGTAACGCTGTTCTATCTGCTCTTCCAAAGAGCTCTATTTCGCACCTACAGCGAGTTCAGAATGCGGCTGCAAGGGTTCTGACCCGCAGGAGAAAGAGAGATCATATTACACCTGCACTCCACTCACTGCACTGGTTACCTGTCAGCTTTAGGATAGATTTTAAGGTTCTAGTCATGGTTTTTAAATGTCTTCATGGTCTTGCCCCTCTTTACCTCAGTGAAATGATGGTTAGATATGTTCCAGTCAGGTCTCTGAGGTCTTCAAACAGTAATCTACTGGTGATTCCTAGATGCCGATTAAAGATTGGCGAGGGTGCTTTTAGCCACTTTTTAGCCCAAAGCTCTGGAATTCTCTTCCTGAAGAGCTCAGATGCATTTCATCCCTGAATAGTTTCAAGAACAGTCTCAAAACTTTCCTGTTTAGATCTGCTTTTAGTTAAGAAATTCTAGTCTATTATTTTATAATTTGTCACTTTATTTAATTATTTCTTTTTACCTTTAATTTTAATATTTTATTTTTATCTTCTTATATTTACTTATCTTAATTAGTTTTATTTACTTTACTTTTTTATTATATTGTTTACTTTACTTTTTTACATTTTATGTTATTTTACTTTAATTTCTTTAACATTTTCTTTTTGTCTTCTTTTTATGTTTCTTTTATTTATACTGTAAAGCACTTTGAGTTGCATGTATGTATGAAAGGTGCTATATAAATAAAGATTATTATTATTATTATTATTATTAATCAGCCCAAAATGGACCACTATTGCAGCTACATAAGCAAAATAATAAACGCGAGGAAGACCTCATTGAGGATCCGCTGCAAACTGCAAGATGTCCTGGACCTCAGACAGGTAAGTGTTACACACCCACCCGTTGGACTTCTTCAGTGTCTCTACAAATGTTTCCTTGCTTTCATTAATTTATACTCGAATGCTTACTGTACAAGTATAGTTTATAGAACAGCCATTGACCAGCTTCAGTATTTGAGTGTGGAGGTTTCATTGCTAGTCATGCAGAGGTGGTTGGACTGCTTTCCTTTTGCAGGTTTGCTTTTCTTAATTGCCCATCCTGACAAGGTGGCTGCCGTGTTGAATGCATTTTGAAAGCGCTCCTCTCTTTCCAACTATGGTAGAATAACTGGGTGCCCCGGAGGGGTGACCAGGGCCCCAAGACCATCGTCGAGATCCACAAAGAGGCAAACTTGGAGGAGCAGAGGGAGCAGATCAAGGTACCTGAGCAGCTCCTGTCTAAGAAGGACTCCAGTCGGGCGTGTTGGTCACGACGGGGCCCACCCGTCCGGAGGCCGCATCACCCAACCTCAGGAAGATGCCTGGAATTCGGTGCCCATCATTACCAAGACCAGGGTCTCGGCGGGTCCTTTAAAAGGCTTAAATAAAAGATTTTTAAGGTCTTTAAATGTATTGAATTACATTCTTTTTTGAAGAGTGGCATTAAATTTCATCTAAGGGGAGTGAAAAAGTTATTAATGTCCAAAAAGACAAAAAATATTTTCAATTCTACTTCTACAGCGCAAGTCTCAGTCTAACCACACAGTAAAAAAGAAGCATGGTTGGACTAGTATAACACGGCTAAATCAGCCACAGTTTCATTTCAAATTCAATTCAAATACCAATTAAAACAGTAGTATTTTGAACCCATGATTGTTCTTCTATAAAAACATTCACATACACACAGTAGCGCCATTCACTCTAGTTCTCTTGCCAAGTGCATGTGTGCCATGTCTTGCTATTTGTTATCCATCTTAAAATCAATTTATTTACTTAAAAAACCAAGGGCTGATGCAGGAATACCCTCAACTTGGTGATGTCGCCTTAAAGATTCTCCTACCTTTTGCTTCGACATATTTGTAGAAATATTGCCATATTTGAGGCAAGGTTCTCAAAAATGACCATTCAAAAGTAAATACTGCAATCGTGCACAAATGATTTGATGATTTGAGGCTGTGTTTATCAGACATTGTGCTAATAATTTGCAAGGCAAAGCAGGTCTCACATTAACATGGACTACCTGAAAGCTTTGGAGGGGCCCAGCTTGAGAATTCATGTTTTTGCCATGGTAATGGTCTTAATTTTTATTCTTGGAGGTCTTAAGTCATTAAATTTGTAGGTCAACAATGTGCAGATACTCTGCAAGACGCGGCCCATCGACATTGCCTGCAGGACATAAGAATTTGGCTGTCCAATAATTTTTAAAAAATGGAATGATGGCCAAACAGAGGCTATTATTATTATTTTTTTATCCAGACAGTGTTACACCAAATGCTAAACATCTGGAGCCTTTATTAATAAATACTCAGAGCTACGTAAGGAATCTCAGCGTTCTCTTTGATTCCACACTTACATTTGATAAACAGATAGTTCCAGTTTTTATCAGCTAAGGAAAATCTCTAAGCTCAAATCTATTTTAACTTTTAAAGATATGGAAACAGTTGTTCATGCTTTTATTACATCATGGCTTGATTACTGTAATTCTCTGTATTTGGGTATCAACCAATCAGCTCTGTCACGCCTTCAGCTTGTTCAAAATGCAGCAGCTAGGCTCCTGACTGGAACTAAGAAAAGGGAGCATATTTCTCCAGTGTTGGCCTCCCTACATTGGCTGCCTGTTAAGTTCAAATTAAATTTAAGTTAACCTTACAAATTCATGTTTGACTGAATATGCCCTCTTAAAGTATGTAGGCATACCGTACTATTTTCATGTTTAACTGAATAAACCATTGAACACGAGTAGCCTACATTTTATTGAGCATGTTTTTTTTCTTCAAGTATCAAAGTAGAACAGCTTTCTCAATCAGTTATTGATGCATTTTGAAAACAGGAGATCCTCTGTATAAAGAACCCTTATCTCAAAAACGGACTTTTAATCATTACTTGGGTAGCACGCATATTCCGAATGAGCCATTTTAATCTAGATTAATTAAGATTAGTTTCAAGATTTCAGTGAGATTAATCTAGATTTTAAAAAATAATCTATGGCCACCCCTAATTTTAAATAAAGAAAATATTGTCATTTTCAGAGCAAGATAGCCTATAGTCGTCTGACAAAAAGACAGAAAACTATCATTTAAAATTGGGTGAATGCTATTGTCTAATTGCTTGTCTCATGCCTGTGCTATTTTCTAGCTCCACCCTTTTAGCTGTGCTGCCATAGCTAGATTTGCTGGAGCCTTGCACACTATAGTCCATTAATTTATACTTCTCTGTACTAAGGCATGTCTAATGATCTTGTCTCTCCTCTTGATGAGGTAAACCTACTCCTGACATCATGCTGCTACTGAGTCTCAACCTGTTCCAGCTGTTATGGTCCCCCTGCTTCACCCCAACTCCACTGCGCTGGACAGATGTTCCTGTGCCAGATGTTTTTCAGACATACGTACACCCAGCAAATCCTTAATCAGAACACACTGACATGTTGTTCATTCCCTTATCTGTGTGTCTGCACCTCACTTAGAATCTCTCTCCCTGGACTTTTCCATTCCCCTACATCCAGTCTACTGTACCTCCTCTCCTGATAAGGAGAACACCAATCACACATATGGTTTATTATTCTTACCAAATTGTCTTAAGACCCATCTATTTTGTTCTGTATTCAACTACACATATTATCATTAAACTTTAGAAGTCTTTCCTGATACTTGTGTGTTGTGAATCTGTTCTCCTGGTTCCTGAAGTGTTCACTTAGGGTGACCGGATCAGAGATGGTGAAAAAGAGGACACCTCAGCGTGGGCATATAGTTGATATTTATATGAAAATGCTTTACTGGCCCTTAACAAACACTGCAGAAAAAAAACACTGCCCATAAAGGCTATTTGAACTCTTTTACATTTAAAATGTGCAAAACACAATTATACATTTCCATGACATTCTGTGCTGTGATAAATCATGTGTGGCTCTTTCTCACCAAGTCAAAGTGTTTGTGTTCTTCTTTTCAATGTCTTTACTTACTAAATAAAAATGGTATGCTAAAAAATAAATACAAAATTTTAAAAATATTCTTTGTATTTGTCATTTAAAAAATTGTACACTAAGCCTATGGCTGATACTTTTCAGTCCACCTCATATTGGGCGTATTTTTCAGCAGACTGAATCTTTCCCAACAGTTGACGATTACTCATCATACTTCAGTTTTACTATTAGGTTACTATTACATCATACTTCAGTGACATGAATTAAGCATGTTAGGTCTCATTGGTGACCCACATGAGGTGAGGTGATGGGGTGAGGTAACCATCACCCTTCCTCTTCGTCATCGGGCCAAGGTCTCCTTGTTCTCCAGATGTACCATTCTGACGCAAGATCAGGCCGTGCTGCTCACCGGTTTGTACGTGTCTTTCTCCTTTGACTGTCATGAGATCACCAAGTGTTCAGAAACAGCAACTGCCCTCCCAAGACTTCTGATTGGTCAGAAAGGGAGGAATGAACTGCTTTGATCTGTGTCCTCTGTCCATGCTGTGCAATTACTGGCCAAGGACACAGAATAATGAAAGGGCATAATTTAGCAGAGTGTCTGAAGAGATCTATCTATCTATCTATCTATCTATCTATCTATCTATCTATCTATCTATTTATCTATCTATCTGTCCGTCTGTCTGTCCGTCTGTCTGTCTGTCTGTCTGTACGTCTGACTGACTGACTGACTGTCTGACTGATGCCAATGTACATAAATTAACAAAAGGCAACTTTGTCTTATCTGTGATGGCAGTTAAAGTAGTATGTGTTGAGCAGTGATATTTCAAGCTTATCCTAAATTTGCACACAGGTCAGAAAGCAAAATTTGCACCCTGGCTACATTCATCTGTGTTAATGTTGCTAGTCATGAAAAAACCTCTTATTCACTTGTGCTTGTTGCTTGCTCTTCATGGTACCCAGCTGAAAGTGCCCACCTCTGATAAGTCAGGAGGCACAGTGAATTTTGGAAGGCTGCTGCTCAATTGCTGCCAGAAGGAGTTTGCGAAGGACAAGGACAGCAACGAGCGCAAGCAGAAGGAGCTGGAAGCCGCATCAGAGGTGCGACAGTCTCACCATCTTGATAGTGCACCTTCCCTCCAAGTGCACATCATTGGATGTGTATTGTTAGAGTGAAGTCCAGTCGTTTTAGTTGTGTTAAATGTGCCGTATATCCGGGCCTCGTCTCGTGTTAACGCCAACCCCCGATATTTCCCGCCAGGATGAGGAGCGTCAGCGCCTGATCGAGGAGCTGGATGCCATGAAGGACGAGGCCCGCCACCGTTCCCTCGGTAACATCAAGTTTATCGGGGAGCTGTTTAAGGTGGAGATGCTGTCGGAGCTTATATTGCATGACTGTATAGTCAAGCTGCTCCAGAAGAGCCACAGCGAGGAAAGACTAGAGTGTCTCTGCATCCTACTCTCCACCATTGGCAAGGACATCGAGAAGGCCAAGGTATCATGCGCTTATGTTCCTCCTACCTGGCTGTTAACTCTTGGCGGTAGTTTTTACCAGGCGGTAGCCACAAGCATGCTAACGAGAGTCTTGTTTTTGACTAATCAGCCCAAAATGGACCACTATTGCAGCTACATAAGCAAAATAATAAACGCGAGGAAGACCTCATTGAGGATCCGCTGCAAACTGCAAGATGTCCTGGACCTCAGACAGGTAAGTGTTACACACCCATCCGTTGGACTTCTTCAGTGTCTCTACAAATGTTTCCTTGCTTTCATTAATTTATACTCGAATGCTTACTGTACAAGTATAGTTTATAGAACAGCCGTTGACCAGCTTCAGTATTTGAGTGTGGAGGTTTCATTGCTAGTCATGCAGAGGTGGTTGGACTGCTTTCCTTTTGCAGGTTTGCTTTTCTTAATTGCCCATCCTGACAAGGTGGCTGCCGTGTTGAATGCATTTTGAAAGCGCTCCTCTCTTTCCAACTACGGTAGAATAACTGGGTGCCCCGGAGGGGTGACCAGGGCCCCAAGACCATCGTCGAGATCCACAAAGAGGCAAACTTGGAGGAGCAGAGGGAGCAGATCAAGGTACCTGAGCAGCTCCTGTCTAAGAAGGACTCCAGTCGGGCGTGTTGGTCGCGACGGGGCCCACCCGTCTGGAGGCCGCATCACCCAACCTCAGGAAGATGCCTGGAATTCGGTGCCCATCATTACCAAGACCAGGGTCCCGGCGGGTCCTTTAAAAGGCTTAAATAAAAGATTTTTAAGGTCTTTAAATGTATTGAATTACATTCTTTTTTGAAGAGTGGCATTAAATTTCATCTAAGGGGAGTGAAAAAGCTATTAATGTCCAAAAAGACAAAAAATATTTTTAATTCTACTTCTACAGCGCAAGTCTCAGTCTAACCACACAGTAAAAAAGAAGCATGGTTGGACTAGTATAACACGGCTAAATCAGCCACAGTTTCATTTCAAATTCAATTCAAATACCAATTAAAACAGTAGTATTTTGAACCCATGATTGTTCTTCTATAAAAACATTCACATACACACAGTAGCGCCATTCACTCTAGTTCTCTTGCCAAGTGCATGTGTGCCATGTCTTGCTATTTGTTATCCATCTTAAAATCAATTTATTTACTTAAAAAACCAAGGGCTGATGCAGGAATACCCTCAACTTGGTGATGTCGCCTTAAAGATTCTCCTACCTTTTGCTTCGACATATTTGTAGAAATATTGCCATATTTGAGGCAAGGTTCTCAAAAATGACCATTCAAAAGTAAATACTGCAATCGTGCACAAATGATTTGATGATTTGAGGCTGTGTTTATCAGACATTGTGCTAATAATTTGCAAGGCAAAGCAGGTCTCACATTAACATGGACTACCTGAAAGCTTTGGAGGGGCCCAGCTTGAGAATTCATGTTTTTGCCATGGTAATGGTCTTAATTTTTATTCTTGGAGGTCTTAAGTCATTAAATTTGTAGGTCAACAATGTGCAGATACTCTGCAAGACGCGGCCCATCGACATTGCCTGCAGGACATAAGAATTTGGCTGTCCAATAATTTTTAAAAATGGAATGATGGCCAAACAGAGGCTATTATTATTATTTTTTTATCCAGACAGTGTTACACCAAATGCTAAACATCTGGAGCCTTTATTAATAAATACTCATAGCTACGTAAGGAATCTCAGCGTTCTCTTTGATTCCACACTTACATTTGATAAACAGATAGTTCCAGTTTTTATCAGCTAAGGAAAATCTCTAAGCTCAAATCTATTTTAACTTTTAAAGATATGGAAACAGTTGTTCATGCTTTTATTACATCATGGCTTGATTACTGTAATTCTCTGTATTTGGGTATCAACCAATCAGCTCTGTCACGCCTTCAGCTTGTTCAAAATGCAGCAACTAGGCTCCTGACTGGAACTAAGAAAAGGGAGCATATTTCTCCAGTGTTGGCCTCCCTACATTGGCTGCCTGTTAAGTTCAAATTAAATTTAAGTTAACCTTACAAATTTATGTTTGACTGAATATGCCCTCTTAAAGTATGTAGGCATACCGTACTATTTTCATGTTTAACTGAATAAACCATTGAACACGAGTAGCCTACATTTTATTGAGCATGTTTTTTTTCTTCAAGTATCAAAGTAGAACAGCTTTCTCAAGCAGTTATTGATGCATTTTGAAAACAGGAGATCCTCTGTATAAAGAACCCTTATCTCAAAAACGGACTTTTAATCATTACTTGGGTAGCACGCATATTCCGAATGAGCCATTTTAATCTAGATTAATTAAGATTATTTTCAAGATTTCAGTGAGATTAATCTAGATTTAAAAAAATAATCTATGGCCACCCCTAATTTTAAATAAAGAAAATATTGTCATTTTCAGAGCAAGATAGCCTATAGTCGTCTGACAAAAAGACAGAAAACTATCATTTAAAATTGGGTGAATGCTATTGTCTAATTGCTTGTCTCATGCCTGTGCTATTTTCTAGCTCCACCCTTTTAGCTGTGCTGCCATAGCTAGATTTGCTGGAGCCTTGCACACTATAGTCCATTAATTTATACTTCTCTGTACTAAGGCATGTCTAATGATCTTGTCTCTCCTCTTGATGAGGTAAACCTACTCCTGACATCATGCTGCTACTGAGTCTCAACCTGTTCCAGCTGTTATGGTCCCCCTGCTTCACCCCAACTCCACTGCGCTGGACAGATGTTCCTGTGCCAGATGTTTTTCAGACATACGTACACCCAGCAAATCCTTAATCAGAACACACTGACATGTTGTTCATTCCCTTATCTGTGTGTCTGCACCTCACTTAGAATCTCTCTCCCTGGACTTTTCCATTCCCCTACATCCAGTCTACTGTACCTCCTCTCCTGATAAGGAGAACACCAATCACACATATGGTTTATTATTCTTACCAAATTGTCTTAAGACCCATCTATTTTGTTCTGTATTCAACTACACATATTATCATTAAACTTTAGAAGTCTTTCCTGATACTTGTGTGTTGTGAATCTGTTCTCCTGGTTCCTGAAGTGTTCACTTAGGGTGACCGGATCAGAGATGGTGAAAAAGAGGACACCTCAGCGTGGGCATATAGTTGATATTTATATGAAAATGCTTTACTGGCCCTTAACAAACACTGCAGAAAAAAAACACTGCCCATAAAGGCTATTTGAACTCTTTTACATTTAAAATGTGCAAAACACAATTATACATTTCCATGACATTCTGTGCTGTGATAAATCATGTGTGGCTCTTTCTCACCAAGTCAAAGTGTTTGTGTTCTTCTTTTCAATGTCTTTACTTACTAAATAAAAATGGTAGCCTAAAAAATAAATACAAAATTTTAAAAATATTCTTTGTATTTGTCATTTAAAAAATTGTACACTAAGCCTATGGCTGATACTTTTCAGTCCACCTCATATTGGGCGTATTTTTCAGCAGACTGAATCTTTCCCAACAGTTGACGATTACTCATCATACTTCAGTTTTACTATTAGGTTACTATTACATCATACTTCAGTGACATGAATTAAGCATGTTAGGTCTCATTGGTGACCCACATGAGGTGAGGTGATGGGGTGAGGTAACCATCACCCTTCCTCTTCGTCATCGGGCCAAGGTCTCCTTGTTCTCCAGATGTACCATTCTGACGCAAGATCAGGCCGTGCTGCTCACCGGTTTGTACGTGTCTTTCTCCTTTGACTGTCATGAGATCACCAAGTGTTCAGAAACAGCAACTGCCCTCCCAAGACTTCTGATTGGTCAGAAAGGGAGGAATGAACTGCTTTGATCTGTGTCCTCTGTCCATGCTGTGCAATTACTGGCCAAGGACACAGAATAATGAAAGGGCATAATTTAGGAGAGTGTCTGAAGTGATCTATCTATCTATCTATCTATCTATCTATCTATCTATCTATCTATCTATCTATCTATCTATCTATCTATCTGTCTGTCTGTCTGTCTGTCTGTCTGTCTGTCCGTCTGACTGACTGACTGACTGTCTGACTGATGCCAATGTACATAAATTAACAAAAGGCAACTTTGTCTTATCTGTGATGGCAGTTAAAGTAGTATGTGTTGAGCAGTGATATTTCAAGCTTATCCTAAATTTGCACACAGGTCAGAAAGCAAAATTTGCACCCTGGCTACATTCATCTGTGTTAATGTTGCTAGTCATGAAAAAACCTCTTATTCACTTGTGCTTGTTGCTTGCTCTTCATGGTACCCAGCTGAAAGTGCCCACCTCTGATAAGTCAGGAGGCACAGTGAATTTTGGAAGGCTGCTGCTCAATTGCTGCCAGAAGGAGTTTGCGAAGGACAAGAACAGCAACGAGCGCAAGCAGAAGGAGCTGGAAGCCGCATCAGAGGTGCGACAGTCTCACCATCTTGATAGTGCACCTTCCCTCCAAGTGCACAACATTGGATGTGTATTGTTAGCGTGAAGTCCAGTCGTTTTAGTTGTGTTAAATGTGCCGTATATCCGGGCCTCGTCTCGTGTTAACGCCAACCCCCCGATATTTCCCGCCAGGATGAGGAGCGTCAGCGCCTGATCGAGGAGCTGGACGCCATAAAGGACGAGGCCCGCCACCGTTCCCTCGGTAACATCAAGTTTATCGGGGAGCTGTTTAAGGTGGAGATGCTGTCGGAGCTTATATTGCATGACTGTATAGTCAAGCTGCTCCAGAAGAGCCACAGCGAGGAAAGACTAGAGTGTCTCTGCATCCTACTCTCCACCATTGGCAAGGACATCGAGAAGGCCAAGGTATCATGCGCTTATGTTCCTCCTACCTGGCTGTTAACTCTTGGCGGTAGTTTTTACCAGGCGGTAGCCACAAGCATGCTAACGAGAGTCTTGTTTTTGACTAATCAGCCCAAAATGGACCACTATTGCAGCTACATAAGTAAAATAATAAACGCGAGGAAGACCTCATTGAGGATCCGCTGCAAACTGCAAGATGTCCTGGACCTCAGACAGGTAAGTGTTACACACCCATCCGTTGGACTTCTTCAGTGTCTCTACAAATGTTTCCTTGCTTTCATTAATTTATACTCGAATGCTTACTGTACAAGTATAGTTTATAGAACAGCCATTGACCAGCTTCAGTATTTGAGTGTGGAGGTTTCATTGCTAGTCATGCAGAGGTGGTTGGACTGCTTTCCTTTTGCAGGTTTGCTTTTCTTAATTGCCCATCCTGACAAGGTGGCTGCCGTGTTGAATGCATTTTGAAAGCGCTCCTCTCTTTCCAACTATGGTAGAATAACTGGGTGCCCCGGAGGGGTGACCAGGGCCCCAAGACCATCGTCGAGATCCACAAAGAGGCAAACTTGGAGGAGCAGAGGGAGCAGATCAAGGTACCTGAGCAGCTCCTGTCTAAGAAGGACTCCAGTCGGGCGTGTTGGTCACGACGGGGCCCACCCGTCCGGAGGCCGCATCACCCAACCTCAGGAAGATGCCTGGAATTCGGTGCCCATCATTACCAAGACCAGGGTCTCGGCGGGTCCTTTAAAAGGCTTAAATAAAAGATTTTTAAGGTCTTTAAATGTATTGAATTACATTCTTTTTTGAAGAGTGGCATTAAATTTCATCTAAGGGGAGTGAAAAAGTTATTAATGTCCAAAAAGACAAAAAATATTTTCAATTCTACTTCTACAGCGCAAGTCTCAGTCTAACCACACAGTAAAAAAGAAGCATGGTTGGACTAGTATAACACGGCTAAATCAGCCACAGTTTCATTTCAAATTCAATTCAAATACCAATTAAAACAGTAGTATTTTGAACCCATGATTGTTCTTCTATAAAAACATTCACATACACACAGTAGCGCCATTCACTCTAGTTCTCTTGCCAAGTGCATGTGTGCCATGTCTTGCTATTTGTTATCCATCTTAAAATCAATTTATTTACTTAAAAAACCAAGGGCTGATGCAGGAATACCCTCAACTTGGTGATGTCGCCTTAAAGATTCTCCTACCTTTTGCTTCGACATATTTGTAGAAATATTGCCATATTTGAGGCAAGGTTCTCAAAAATGACCATTCAAAAGTAAATACTGCAATCGTGCACAAATGATTTGATGATTTGAGGCTGTGTTTATCAGACATTGTGCTAATAATTTGCAAGGCAAAGCAGGTCTCACATTAACATGGACTACCTGAAAGCTTTGGAGGGGCCCAGCTTGAGAATTCATGTTTTTGCCATGGTAATGGTCTTAATTTTTATTCTTGGAGGTCTTAAGTCATTAAATTTGTAGGTCAACAATGTGCAGATACTCTGCAAGACGCGGCCCATCGACATTGCCTGCAGGACATAAGAATTTGGCTGTCCAATAATTTTTAAAAAATGGAATGATGGCCAAACAGAGGCTATTATTATTATTTTTTTATCCAGACAGTGTTACACCAAATGCTAAACATCTGGAGCCTTTATTAATAAATACTCAGAGCTACGTAAGGAATCTCAGCGTTCTCTTTGATTCCACACTTACATTTGATAAACAGATAGTTCCAGTTTTTATCAGCTAAGGAAAATCTCTAAGCTCAAATCTATTTTAACTTTTAAAGATATGGAAACAGTTGTTCATGCTTTTATTACATCATGGCTTGATTACTGTAATTCTCTGTATTTGGGTATCAACCAATCAGCTCTGTCACGCCTTCAGCTTGTTCAAAATGCAGCAGCTAGGCTCCTGACTGGAACTAAGAAAAGGGAGCATATTTCTCCAGTGTTGGCCTCCCTACATTGGCTGCCTGTTAAGTTCAAATTAAATTTAAGTTAACCTTACAAATTCATGTTTGACTGAATATGCCCTCTTAAAGTATGTAGGCATACCGTACTATTTTCATGTTTAACTGAATAAACCATTGAACACGAGTAGCCTACATTTTATTGAGCATGTTTTTTTTCTTCAAGTATCAAAGTAGAACAGCTTTCTCAATCAGTTATTGATGCATTTTGAAAACAGGAGATCCTCTGTATAAAGAACCCTTATCTCAAAAACGGACTTTTAATCATTACTTGGGTAGCACGCATATTCCGAATGAGCCATTTTAATCTAGATTAATTAAGATTAGTTTCAAGATTTCAGTGAGATTAATCTAGATTTAAAAAAATAATCTATGGCCACCCCTAATTTTAAATAAAGAAAATATTGTCATTTTCAGAGCAAGATAGCCTATAGTCGTCTGACAAAAAGACAGAAAACTATCATTTAAAATTGGGTGAATGCTATTGTCTAATTGCTTGTCTCATGCCTGTGCTATTTTCTAGCTCCACCCTTTTAGCTGTGCTGCCATAGCTAGATTTGCTGGAGCCTTGCACACTATAGTCCATTAATTTATACTTCTCTGTACTAAGGCATGTCTAATGATCTTGTCTCTCCTCTTGATGAGGTAAACCTACTCCTGACATCATGCTGCTACTGAGTCTCAACCTGTTCCAGCTGTTATGGTCCCCCTGCTTCACCCCAACTCCACTGCGCTGGACAGATGTTCCTGTGCCAGATGTTTTTCAGACATACGTACACCCAGCAAATCCTTAATCAGAACACACTGACATGTTGTTCATTCCCTTATCTGTGTGTCTGCACCTCACTTAGAATCTCTCTCCCTGGACTTTTCCATTCCCCTACATCCAGTCTACTGTACCTCCTCTCCTGATAAGGAGAACACCAATCACACATATGGTTTATTATTCTTACCAAATTGTCTTAAGACCCATCTATTTTGTTCTGTATTCAACTACACATATTATCATTAAACTTTAGAAGTCTTTCCTGATACTTGTGTGTTGTGAATCTGTTCTCCTGGTTCCTGAAGTGTTCACTTAGGGTGACCGGATCAGAGATGGTGAAAAAGAGGACACCTCAGCGTGGGCATATAGTTGATATTTATATGAAAATGCTTTACTGGCCCTTAACAAACACTGCAGAAAAAAAACACTGCCCATAAAGGCTATTTGAACTCTTTTACATTTAAAATGTGCAAAACACAATTATACATTTCCATGACATTCTGTGCTGTGATAAATCATGTGTGGCTCTTTCTCACCAAGTCAAAGTGTTTGTGTTCTTCTTTTCAATGTCTTTACTTACTAAATAAAAATGGTAGCCTAAAAAATAAATACAAAATTTTAAAAATATTCTTTGTATTTGTCATTTAAAAAATTGTACACTAAGCCTATGGCTGATACTTTTCAGTCCACCTCATATTGGGCGTATTTTTCAGCAGACTGAATCTTTCCCAACAGTTGACGATTACTCATCATACTTCAGTTTTACTATTAGGTTACTATTACATCATACTTCAGTGACATGAATTAAGCATGTTAGGTCTCATTGGTGACCCACATGAGGTGAGGTGATGGGGTGAGGTAACCATCACCCTTCCTCTTCGTCATCGGGCCAAGGTCTCCTTGTTCTCCAGATGTACCATTCTGACGCAAGATCAGGCCGTGCTGCTCACCGGTTTGTACGTGTCTTTCTCCTTTGACTGTCATGAGATCACCAAGTGTTCAGAAACAGCAACTGCCCTCCCAAGACTTCTGATTGGTCAGAAAGGGAGGAATGAACTGCTTTGATCTGTGTCCTCTGTCCATGCTGTGCAATTACTGGCCAAGGACACAGAATAATGAAAGGGCATAATTTAGCAGAGTGTCTGAAGAGATCTATCTATCTATCTATCTATCTATCTATCTATCTATCTATCTATCTATCTATCTATTTATCTATCTATCTGTCCGTCTGTCTGTCCGTCTGTCTGTCTGTCTGTCTGTACGTCTGACTGACTGACTGACTGTCTGACTGATGCCAATGTACATAAATTAACAAAAGGCAACTTTGTCTTATCTGTGATGGCAGTTAAAGTAGTATGTGTTGAGCAGTGATATTTCAAGCTTATCCTAAATTTGCACACAGGTCAGAAAGCAAAATTTGCACCCTGGCTACATTCATCTGTGTTAATGTTGCTAGTCATGAAAAAACCTCTTATTCACTTGTGCTTGTTGCTTGCTCTTCATGGTACCCAGCTGAAAGTGCCCACCTCTGATAAGTCAGGAGGCACAGTGAATTTTGGAAGGCTGCTGCTCAATTGCTGCCAGAAGGAGTTTGCGAAGGACAAGGACAGCAACGAGCGCAAGCAGAAGGAGCTGGAAGCCGCATCAGAGGTGCGACAGTCTCACCATCTTGATAGTGCACCTTCCCTCCAAGTGCACATCATTGGATGTGTATTGTTAGAGTGAAGTCCAGTCGTTTTAGTTGTGTTAAATGTGCCGTATATCCGGGCCTCGTCTCGTGTTAACGCCAACCCCCGATATTTCCCGCCAGGATGAGGAGCGTCAGCGCCTGATCGAGGAGCTGGATGCCATGAAGGACGAGGCCCGCCACCGTTCCCTCGGTAACATCAAGTTTATCGGGGAGCTGTTTAAGGTGGAGATGCTGTCGGAGCTTATATTGCATGACTGTATAGTCAAGCTGCTCCAGAAGAGCCACAGCGAGGAAAGACTAGAGTGTCTCTGCATCCTACTCTCCACCATTGGCAAGGACATCGAGAAGGCCAAGGTATCATGCGCTTATGTTCCTCCTACCTGGCTGTTAACTCTTGGCGGTAGTTTTTACCAGGCGGTAGCCACAAGCATGCTAACGAGAGTCTTGTTTTTGACTAATCAGCCCAAAATGGACCACTATTGCAGCTACATAAGCAAAATAATAAACGCGAGGAAGACCTCATTGAGGATCCGCTGCAAACTGCAAGATGTCCTGGACCTCAGACAGGTAAGTGTTACACACCCATCCGTTGGACTTCTTCAGTGTCTCTACAAATGTTTCCTTGCTTTCATTAATTTATACTCGAATGCTTACTGTACAAGTATAGTTTATAGAACAGCCGTTGACCAGCTTCAGTATTTGAGTGTGGAGGTTCATTGCTAGTCATGCAGAGGTGGTTGGACTGCTTTCCTTTGCAGGTTTGCTTTTCTTAATTGCCCATCCTGACAAGGTGGCTGCCGTGTTGAATGCATTTTGAAAGCGCTCCTCTCTTTCCAACTACGGTAGAATAACTGGGTGCCCCGGAGGGGTGACCAGGGCCCCAAGACCATCGTCGAGATCCACAAAGAGGCAAACTTGGAGGAGCAGAGGGAGCAGATCAAGGTACCTGAGCAGCTCCTGTCTAAGAAGGACTCCAGTCGGGCGTGGTTGGTCGCGACGGGGCCCACCCGTCTGGAGGCCGCATCACCCAACCTCAGGAAGATGCCTGGAATTCGGTGCCCATCATTACCAAGACCAGGGTCCCGGCGGGTCCCTTAAAAGGCTTAAATAAAAGATTTTTAAGGTCTTTAAATGTATTGAATTACATTCTTTTTTGAAGAGTGGCATTAAATTTCATCTAAGGGGAGTGAAAAAGCTATTAATGTCCAAAAAGACAAAAAATATTTTTAATTCTACTTCTACAGCGCAAGTCTCAGTCTAACCACACAGTAAAAAAGAAGCATGGTTGGACTAGTATAACACGGCTAAATCAGCCACAGTTTCATTTCAAATTCAATTCAAATACCAATTAAAACAGTAGTATTTTGAACCCATGATTGTTCTTCTATAAAAACATTCACATACACACAGTAGCGCCATTCACTCTAGTTCTCTTGCCAAGTGCATGTGTGCCATGTCTTGCTATTTGTTATCCATCTTAAAATCAATTTATTTACTTAAAAAACCAAGGGCTGATGCAGGAATACCCTCAACTTGGTGATGTCGCCTTAAAGATTCTCCTACCTTTTGCTTCGACATATTTGTAGAAATATTGCCATATTTGAGGCAAGGTTCTCAAAAATGACCATTCAAAAGTAAATACTGCAATCGTGCACAAATGATTTGATGATTTGAGGCTGTGTTTATCAGACATTGTGCTAATAATTTGCAAGGCAAAGCAGGTCTCACATTAACATGGACTACCTGAAAGCTTTGGAGGGGCCCAGCTTGAGAATTCATGTTTTTGCCATGGTAATGGTCTTAATTTTTATTCTTGGAGGTCTTAAGTCATTAAATTTGTAGGGTCAACAATGTGCAGATACTCTGCAAGACGCGGCCCATCGACATTGCCTGCAGGACATAAGAATTTGGCTGTCCCAACTAATTTTAAAAATGGAATGATGGCCAAACAGAGGCTATTATTATTATTTTTTTATCCAGACAGTGTTACACCAAATGCTAAACATCTGGAGCCTTTATTAATAAATACTCATAGCTACGTAAGGAATCTCAGCGTTCTCTTTGATTCCACACTTACATTTGATAAACAGATAGTTCCAGTTTTTATCAGCTAA
>NW_027507504.1:0-15000 GCF_052324685.1 Brachyhypopomus gauderio
CACCTATTTCTAAGCAAGATAGAAAAAAAAACTGACAATTTTTCTTGATCCTGGGGATGTACCCGAGCTAAAGAGCATGTTTTTTCGGACACTTTTATGCTTTTTTCCCTTAAAGCCACCACCTGGCAATGTTATAGCATTGGACCTCTGTGCATTTCCTGAAGAAAATATCTTGTGTATGGTCTAACAAAGTAAGGGACATAGACTAATTCACTCATAAAACTCCATGCTTCTGGTATATTTAGGGACTTTGTGCAAATTCTGACTTGAAAACCTCCACATGATGTTGGTATAATAACTTTACCTCATGCCCAGATGAGTGCACCTTCATCGGACACTTCAAACTAGGCTGAGGTGTCTGGAGGGTCCACCCAGTGGCACGTACATATGGTATAACAGAAAAAAAACGATGGAGTACCGGTGACATCTTGTGGACTTTAAGAGTCAATGCGCCTTCCAAATAAGATTAAACTGTGCACTTTTTTTCTAACAGCATTTACCATGGTATAATTTTAAACTAAACTCTCCTCTTTTATTCTAAGTTCATTTGGGCCATGGTATATTTTATTTAAAATGGCCTTTTTTACTCAAAGTGTCTTTTCTACTGGTATATTTAATTTAAAAAGGCCTCTATTTTATTCTAAGTGTCTATGCCTCTGGTATATTTTATTTAAAAAGGCCTCTATTTTATTCTAAGTGTCTATGCCTCTGGTATATTTAATTTAAAAAGGTCTCTATTTTATTCTAAGTGTCTATGCTACTGGTATATTTTATTTAAAAAGGCCTCTATTTTTATTCTAAGTGTCTATGCCTCTGGTATATTTAATTTAAAAAGGCCTCTATTTTATTCTAAGTGTCTATGCCTCTGGTATATTTAATTTAAAAAGGCCTCTATTTTATTCTAAGTGTCTATGCTACTGGTATATTTTATTTAAAACGGCCTCTATTTTAGTCTAAGTGTCTATGCCTCTGGTATATTTAATTTAAAAAGGCCTCTATTTTATTCTAAGTGTCTATGCCTCTGGTATATTTTATTTAAAAAGGTCTCTATTTTATTCTAAGTGTCTATGCTACTGGTATATTTATTTAAAACGGCCTCTATTTTAGTCTAAGTGTCTATGCCTCTGGTATATTTAATTTAAAAAGGCCTCTATTTTATTCTAAGTGTCTATGCCTCTGGTATATTTAATTTAAAAAGGTCTCTATTTTATTCTAAGTGTCTATGCTACTGGTATATTTTATTTAAAACGGCCTCTATTTTAGTCTAAGTGTCTATGCCTCTGGTATATTTAATTTAAAAAGGCCTCTATTTTATTCTAAGTGTCTATGCCTCTGGTATATTAATTTAAAAAGGCCTCTATTTTATTCTAAGTGTCTATGCTACTGGTATATTTTATTTAAAACGGCCTCTTTTTTATTCTAAGTGTCTATGCTGCTGGTATATTCTTGGACTTTGAAAAATCTTAACAGCGCCTAACCCTTAAATAGGGATGGTCGGAATACGGAACACGCAATACGCAATGTGCAATCCCAGCGCGACCTACTGCTTAGGGATGGCTGCAATACGGAACACGCAATGCGCAATACGCAATGAGCAATCCCAGCGCGACCTACTGCTTAGGGATGGCTGCAATACGGAACACGCAATACGCAATGAGCAATCCCAGCGCGACCTACTGCTTAGGGATGGCTGCAATACGGAACACGCAATGCGCAATGTGGAATGTGCCTTTCCCGCCCTCTTGATTAGGGACCAGGTGTGTTCTATTAAGGAAGCTTAATAACTTTACCTCATGCCCAGATGAGTGCACCTTCATTGGACACTCCAAGTGGACAGATGTGTCTGGAGGAGCCACCCAGTGGCAAATGCGTATGGTATAACAGAAAAAATGGACTTAGTGCATTTTCTGATCAGACACTTCAGACTGGATTTACACCTATTTCTAAGCAAGATAGAGAAAAAAACTGACAATTTTTCTTGATCCTGGGGATGTACCTGAGCTAAAGAGCATGTTTTTTGGACACTTTTATGCTTTTTTCACTAAAAGCCACCACCTGCTGCTGGTATATTTAAGGACTCTGTGCATTGCCTGAAGATTACTACTTGTATATGGTCTAACTCAGGAAGGGAAATAGACTAATTTCCAACAAAAACCTCATGCTACTGGTAAATTTAAGGACTCTGTGCATTGCCTGAAGATTACTACTTGTATATGGTCTAACTCAGGAAGGGAAATAGACTAATTTCCAACAAAAACCTCATGCTACTGGTATATTTAAGGACTCTGTGCATTGCCTGATATGACACTTCAGAGTCAATTTACACCTATTTCTAAGCAAGATAGAAAAAAAAACTGACAATTTTTCTTGATCCTGGGGATGTACCCGAGCTAAAGAGCATGTTTTTCGGACACTTTTATGCTTTTTTCCCTTAAAGCCACCACCTGGCAATGTTATAGCATTGGACTCTGTGCATTTCCTGAAGAAAATATCTTGTGTATGGTCTAACAAAGTAAGGGACATAGACTAATTCACTCATAAAACTCCATGCTTCTGGTATATTTAGGGACTTTGTGCAAATTCTGACTTGAAAACCTCCACATGATGTTGGTATAATAACTTTACCTCATGCCCAGATGAGTGCACCTTCATCGGACACTTCAACTAGGCTGAGGTGTCTGGAGGGTCCACCCAGTGGCACGTACATATGGTATAACAGAAAAAAAACGATGGAGTACCGGTGACATCTTGTGGACTTTAAGAGTCAATGCGCCTTCCAAATAAGATTAAACTGTGCACTTTTTTTCTAACAGCATTTAACCATGGTATAATTTAAACTAAACTCTCCTCTTTTATTCTAAGTTCATTTGGCCATGGTATATTTTATTTAAAATGGCCTTTTTTACTCAAAGTGTCTTTTCTACTGGTATATTTAATTTAAAAAGGCCTCTATTTTATTCTAAGTGTCTATGCCTCTGGTATATTTTATTTAAAAAGGCCTCTATTTTATTCTAAGTGTCTATGCCTCTGGTATATTTAATTTAAAAAGGTCTCTATTTTATTCTAAGTGTCTATGCTACTGGTATATTTTATTTAAAAAGGCCTCTATTTTATTCTAAGTGTCTATGCCTCTGGTATATTTAATTTAAAAAGGCCTCTATTTTATTCTAAGTGTCTATGCCTCTGGTATATTTAATTTAAAAAGGCCTCTATTTTATTCTAAGTGTCTATGCTACTGGTATATTTTATTTAAAACGGCCTCTATTTTAGTCTAAGTGTCTATGCCTCTGGTATATTTAATTTAAAAAGGCCTCTATTTTATTCTAAGTGTCTATGCCTCTGGTATATTTTATTTAAAAAGGTCTCTATTTTATTCTAAGTGTCTATGCTACTGGTATATTTTATTTAAAACGGCCTCTATTTTAGTCTAAGTGTCTATGCCTCTGGTATATTTAATTTAAAAAGGCCTCTATTTTATTCTAAGTGTCTATGCCTCTGGTATATTTAATTTAAAAAGGTCTCTATTTTATTCTAAGTGTCTATGCTACTGGTATATTTTATTTAAAACGGCCTCTATTTTAGTCTAAGTGTCTATGCCTCTGGTATATTTAATTTAAAAAGGCCTCTATTTTATTCTAAGTGTCTATGCCTCTGGTATATTTAATTTAAAAAGGCCTCTATTTTATTCTAAGTGTCTATGCTACTGGTATATTTTATTTAAAACGGCCTCTTTTTTATTCTAAGTGTCTATGCTGCTGGTATATTCTTGGACTTTGAAAAATCTTAACAGCGCCTAACCCTTAAATAGGGATGGTCGGAATACGGAACACGCAATACGCAATGTGCAATCCCAGCGCGACCTACTGCTTAGGGATGGCTGCAATACGGAACACGCAATGCGCAATACGCAATGAGCAATCCCAGCGCGACCTACTGCTTAGGGATGGCTGCAATACGGAACACGCAATACGCAATGAGCAATCCCAGCGCGACCTACTGCTTAGGGATGGCTGCAATACGGAACACGCAATGCGCAATGTGGAATGTGCCTTTCCCGCCCTCTTGATTAGGGACCAGGTGTGTTCTATTAAGGAAGCTTAATAACTTTACCTCATGCCCAGATGAGTGCACCTTCATTGGACACTCCAAGTGGACAGATGTGTCTGGAGGAGCCACCCAGTGGCAAATGCGTATGGTATAACAGAAAAAATGGACTTAGTGCATTTTCTGATCAGACACTTCAGACTGGATTTACACCTATTTCTAAGCAAGATAGAGAAAAAAACTGACAATTTTTCTTGATCCTGGGGATGTACCTGAGCTAAAGAGCATGTTTTTTGGACACTTTTATGCTTTTTTCACTAAAAGCCACCACCTGCTGCTGGTATATTTAAGGACTCTGTGCATTGCCTGAAGATTACTACTTGTATATGGTCTAACTCAGGAAGGGAAATAGACTAATTTCCAACAAAAACCTCATGCTACTGGTAAATTTAAGGACTCTGTGCATTGCCTGAAGATTACTACTTGTATATGGTCTAACTCAGGAAGGGAAATAGACTAATTTCCAACAAAAACCTCATGCTACTGGTATATTTAAGGACTCTGTGCATTGCCTGATATGACACTTCAGAGTCAATTTACACCTATTTCTAAGCAAGATAGAAAAAAAAACTGACAATTTTTCTTGATCCTGGGGATGTACCCGAGCTAAAGAGCATGTTTTTCGGACACTTTTATGCTTTTTTCCCTTAAAGCCACCACCTGGCAATGTTATAGCATTGGACTCTGTGCATTTCCTGAAGAAAATATCTTGTGTATGGTCTAACAAAGTAAGGGACATAGACTAATTCACTCATAAAACTCCATGCTTCTGGTATATTTAGGGACTTTGTGCAAATTCTGACTTGAAAACCTCCACATGATGTTGGTATAATAACTTTACCTCATGCCCAGATGAGTGCACCTTCATCGGACACTTCAACTAGGCTGAGGTGTCTGGAGGGTCCACCCAGTGGCACGTACATATGGTATAACAGAAAAAAAACGATGGAGTACCGGTGACATCTTGTGGACTTTAAGAGTCAATGCGCCTTCCAAATAAGATTAAACTGTGCACTTTTTTTCTAACAGCATTTAACCATGGTATAATTTAAACTAAACTCTCCTCTTTTATTCTAAGTTCATTTGGCCATGGTATATTTTATTTAAAATGGCCTTTTTTACTCAAAGTGTCTTTTCTACTGGTATATTTAATTTAAAAAGGCCTCTATTTTATTCTAAGTGTCTATGCCTCTGGTATATTTTATTTAAAAAGGCCTCTATTTTATTCTAAGTGTCTATGCCTCTGGTATATTTAATTTAAAAAGGTCTCTATTTTATTCTAAGTGTCTATGCTACTGGTATATTTTATTTAAAAAGGCCTCTATTTTATTCTAAGTGTCTATGCCTCTGGTATATTTAATTTAAAAAGGCCTCTATTTTATTCTAAGTGTCTATGCCTCTGGTATATTTAATTTAAAAAGGCCTCTATTTTATTCTAAGTGTCTATGCTACTGGTATATTTTATTTAAAACGGCCTCTATTTTAGTCTAAGTGTCTATGCCTCTGGTATATTTAATTTAAAAAGGCCTCTATTTTATTCTAAGTGTCTATGCCTCTGGTATATTTTATTTAAAAAGGTCTCTATTTTATTCTAAGTGTCTATGCTACTGGTATATTTTATTTAAAACGGCCTCTATTTTAGTCTAAGTGTCTATGCCTCTGGTATATTTAATTTAAAAAGGCCTCTATTTTATTCTAAGTGTCTATGCCTCTGGTATATTTAATTTAAAAAGGTCTCTATTTTATTCTAAGTGTCTATGCTACTGGTATATTTTATTTAAAACGGCCTCTATTTTAGTCTAAGTGTCTATGCCTCTGGTATATTTAATTTAAAAAGGCCTCTATTTTATTCTAAGTGTCTATGCCTCTGGTATATTTAATTTAAAAAGGCCTCTATTTTATTCTAAGTGTCTATGCTACTGGTATATTTTATTTAAAACGGCCTCTTTTTTATTCTAAGTGTCTATGCTGCTGGTATATTCTTGGACTTTGAAAAATCTTAACAGCGCCTAACCCTTAAATAGGGATGGTCGGAATACGGAACACGCAATACGCAATGTGCAATCCCAGCGCGACCTACTGCTTAGGGATGGCTGCAATACGGAACACGCAATGCGCAATACGCAATGAGCAATCCCAGCGCGACCTACTGCTTAGGGATGGCTGCAATACGGAACACGCAATACGCAATGAGCAATCCCAGCGCGACCTACTGCTTAGGGATGGCTGCAATACGGAACACGCAATGCGCAATGTGGAATGTGCCTTTCCCGCCCTCTTGATTAGGGACCAGGTGTGTTCTATTAAGGAAGCTTAATAACTTTACCTCATGCCCAGATGAGTGCACCTTCATTGGACACTCCAAGTGGACAGATGTGTCTGGAGGAGCCACCCAGTGGCAAATGCGTATGGTATAACAGAAAAAATGGACTTAGTGCATTTTCTGATCAGACACTTCAGACTGGATTTACACCTATTTCTAAGCAAGATAGAGAAAAAAACTGACAATTTTTCTTGATCCTGGGGATGTACCTGAGCTAAAGAGCATGTTTTTTGGACACTTTTATGCTTTTTTCACTAAAAGCCACCACCTGCTGCTGGTATATTTAAGGACTCTGTGCATTGCCTGAAGATTACTACTTGTATATGGTCTAACTCAGGAAGGGAAATAGACTAATTTCCAACAAAAACCTCATGCTACTGGTAAATTTAAGGACTCTGTGCATTGCCTGAAGATTACTACTTGTATATGGTCTAACTCAGGAAGGGAAATAGACTAATTTCCAACAAAAACCTCATGCTACTGGTATATTTAAGGACTCTGTGCATTGCCTGATATGACACTTCAGAGTCAATTTACACCTATTTCTAAGCAAGATAGAAAAAAAAACTGACAATTTTTCTTGATCCTGGGGATGTACCCGAGCTAAAGAGCATGTTTTTCGGACACTTTTATGCTTTTTTCCCTTAAAGCCACCACCTGGCAATGTTATAGCATTGGACTCTGTGCATTTCCTGAAGAAAATATCTTGTGTATGGTCTAACAAAGTAAGGGACATAGACTAATTCACTCATAAAACTCCATGCTTCTGGTATATTTAGGGACTTTGTGCAAATTCTGACTTGAAAACCTCCACATGATGTTGGTATAATAACTTTACCTCATGCCCAGATGAGTGCACCTTCATCGGACACTTCAACTAGGCTGAGGTGTCTGGAGGGTCCACCCAGTGGCACGTACATATGGTATAACAGAAAAAAAACGATGGAGTACCGGTGACATCTTGTGGACTTTAAGAGTCAATGCGCCTTCCAAATAAGATTAAACTGTGCACTTTTTTTCTAACAGCATTTAACCATGGTATAATTTAAACTAAACTCTCCTCTTTTATTCTAAGTTCATTTGGCCATGGTATATTTTATTTAAAATGGCCTTTTTTACTCAAAGTGTCTTTTCTACTGGTATATTTAATTTAAAAAGGCCTCTATTTTATTCTAAGTGTCTATGCCTCTGGTATATTTTATTTAAAAAGGCCTCTATTTTATTCTAAGTGTCTATGCCTCTGGTATATTTAATTTAAAAAGGTCTCTATTTTATTCTAAGTGTCTATGCTACTGGTATATTTTATTTAAAAAGGCCTCTATTTTATTCTAAGTGTCTATGCCTCTGGTATATTTAATTTAAAAAGGCCTCTATTTTAGTCTAAGTGTCTATGCCTCTGGTATATTTTATTTAAAAAGGCCTCTATTTTATTCTAAGTGTCTATGCCTCTGGTATATTTAATTTAAAAAGGCCTCTATTTTTTTCTAAGTGTCTATGCCTCTGGTATATTTAATTTAAAAAGGCCTCTATTTTTTTTCTAAGTGTCTATGCCTCTGGTATATTTTATTTAAAACGGCCTCTATTTTTTTCTAAGTGTCTATGCCTCTGGTATATTTAATTTAAAAAGGCCTCTATTTTTTTCTAAGTGTCTATGCCTCTGGTATATTTAATTTAAAAAGGTCTCTATTTTATTCTAAGTGTCTATGCTACTGGTATATTTTATTTAAAACGGCCTCTATTTTAGTCTAAGTGTCTATGCCTCTGGTATATTTAATTTAAAAAGGCCTCTATTTTATTCTAAGTGTCTATGCCTCTGGTATATTTAATTTAAAAAGGCCTCTATTTTATTCTAAGTGTCTATGCTACTGGTATATTTTATTTAAAACGGCCTCTTTTTTATTCTAAGTGTCTATGCTGCTGGTATATTCTTGGACTTTGAAAAATCTTAACAGCGCCTAACCCTTAAATAGGGATGGTCGGAATACGGAACACGCAATACGCAATGTGCAATCCCAGCGCGACCTACTGCTTAGGGATGGCTGCAATACGGAACACGCAATGCGCAATACGCAATGAGCAATCCCAGCGCGACCTACTGCTTAGGGATGGCTGCAATACGGAACACGCAATACGCAATGAGCAATCCCAGCGCGACCTACTGCTTAGGGATGGCTGCAATACGGAACACGCAATGCGCAATGTGGAATGTGCCTTTCCCGCCCTCTTGATTAGGGACCAGGTGTGTTCTATTAAGGAAGCTTAATAACTTTACCTCATGCCCAGATGAGTGCACCTTCATTGGACACTCCAAGTGGACAGATGTGTCTGGAGGAGCCACCCAGTGGCAAATGCGTATGGTATAACAGAAAAAATGGACTTAGTGCATTTTCTGATCAGACACTTCAGACTGGATTTACACCTATTTCTAAGCAAGATAGAGAAAAAAACTGACAATTTTTCTTGATCCTGGGGATGTACCTGAGCTAAAGAGCATGTTTTTTGGACACTTTTATGCTTTTTTCACTAAAAGCCACCACCTGCTGCTGGTATATTTAAGGACTCTGTGCATTGCCTGAAGATTACTACTTGTATATGGTCTAACTCAGGAAGGGAAATAGACTAATTTCCAACAAAAACCTCATGCTACTGGTAAATTTAAGGACTCTGTGCATTGCCTGAAGATTACTACTTGTATATGGTCTAACTCAGGAAGGGAAATAGACTAATTTCCAACAAAAACCTCATGCTACTGGTATATTTAAGGACTCTGTGCATTGCCTGATATGACACTTCAGAGTCAATTTACACCTATTTCTAAGCAAGATAGAAAAAAAAACTGACAATTTTTCTTGATCCTGGGGATGTACCCGAGCTAAAGAGCATGTTTTTCGGACACTTTTATGCTTTTTTCCCTTAAAGCCACCACCTGGCAATGTTATAGCATTGGACTCTGTGCATTTCCTGAAGAAAATATCTTGTGTATGGTCTAACAAAGTAAGGGACATAGACTAATTCACTCATAAAACTCCATGCTTCTGGTATATTTAGGGACTTTGTGCAAATTCTGACTTGAAAACCTCCACATGATGTTGGTATAATAACTTTACCTCATGCCCAGATGAGTGCACCTTCATCGGACACTTCAACTAGGCTGAGGTGTCTGGAGGGTCCACCCAGTGGCACGTACATATGGTATAACAGAAAAAAAACGATGGAGTACCGGTGACATCTTGTGGACTTTAAGAGTCAATGCGCCTTCCAAATAAGATTAAACTGTGCACTTTTTTTCTAACAGCATTTAACCATGGTATAATTTAAACTAAACTCTCCTCTTTTATTCTAAGTTCATTTGGCCATGGTATATTTTATTTAAAATGGCCTTTTTTACTCAAAGTGTCTTTTCTACTGGTATATTTAATTTAAAAAGGCCTCTATTTTATTCTAAGTGTCTATGCCTCTGGTATATTTTATTTAAAAAGGCCTCTATTTTATTCTAAGTGTCTATGCCTCTGGTATATTTAATTTAAAAAGGTCTCTATTTTATTCTAAGTGTCTATGCTACTGGTATATTTTATTTAAAAAGGCCTCTATTTTATTCTAAGTGTCTATGCCTCTGGTATATTTAATTTAAAAAGGCCTCTATTTTATTCTAAGTGTCTATGCCTCTGGTATATTTAATTTAAAAAGGCCTCTATTTTATTCTAAGTGTCTATGCTACTGGTATATTTTATTTAAAACGGCCTCTATTTTAGTCTAAGTGTCTATGCCTCTGGTATATTTAATTTAAAAAGGCCTCTATTTTATTCTAAGTGTCTATGCCTCTGGTATATTTTATTTAAAAAGGTCTCTATTTTATTCTAAGTGTCTATGCTACTGGTATATTTTATTTAAAACGGCCTCTATTTTAGTCTAAGTGTCTATGCCTCTGGTATATTTAATTTAAAAAGGCCTCTATTTTATTCTAAGTGTCTATGCCTCTGGTATATTTAATTTAAAAAGGTCTCTATTTTATTCTAAGTGTCTATGCTACTGGTATATTTTATTTAAAACGGCCTCTATTTTAGTCTAAGTGTCTATGCCTCTGGTATATTTAATTTAAAAAGGCCTCTATTTTATTCTAAGTGTCTATGCCTCTGGTATATTTAATTTAAAAAGGCCTCTATTTTATTCTAAGTGTCTATGCTACTGGTATATTTTATTTAAAACGGCCTCTTTTTTATTCTAAGTGTCTATGCTGCTGGTATATTCTTGGACTTTGAAAAATCTTAACAGCGCCTAACCCTTAAATAGGGATGGTCGGAATACGGAACACGCAATACGCAATGTGCAATCCCAGCGCGACCTACTGCTTAGGGATGGCTGCAATACGGAACACGCAATGCGCAATACGCAATGAGCAATCCCAGCGCGACCTACTGCTTAGGGATGGCTGCAATACGGAACACGCAATACGCAATGAGCAATCCCAGCGCGACCTACTGCTTAGGGATGGCTGCAATACGGAACACGCAATGCGCAATGTGGAATGTGCCTTTCCCGCCCTCTTGATTAGGGACCAGGTGTGTTCTATTAAGGAAGCTTAATAACTTTACCTCATGCCCAGATGAGTGCACCTTCATTGGACACTCCAAGTGGACAGATGTGTCTGGAGGAGCCACCCAGTGGCAAATGCGTATGGTATAACAGAAAAAATGGACTTAGTGCATTTTCTGATCAGACACTTCAGACTGGATTTACACCTATTTCTAAGCAAGATAGAGAAAAAAACTGACAATTTTTCTTGATCCTGGGGATGTACCTGAGCTAAAGAGCATGTTTTTTGGACACTTTTATGCTTTTTTCACTAAAAGCCACCACCTGCTGCTGGTATATTTAAGGACTCTGTGCATTGCCTGAAGATTACTACTTGTATATGGTCTAACTCAGGAAGGGAAATAGACTAATTTCCAACAAAAACCTCATGCTACTGGTAAATTTAAGGACTCTGTGCATTGCCTGAAGATTACTACTTGTATATGGTCTAACTCAGGAAGGGAAATAGACTAATTTCCAACAAAAACCTCATGCTACTGGTATATTTAAGGACTCTGTGCATTGCCTGATATGACACTTCAGAGTCAATTTACACCTATTTCTAAGCAAGATAGAAAAAAAAACTGACAATTTTTCTTGATCCTGGGGATGTACCCGAGCTAAAGAGCATGTTTTTCGGACACTTTTATGCTTTTTTCCCTTAAAGCCACCACCTGGCAATGTTATAGCATTGGACTCTGTGCATTTCCTGAAGAAAATATCTTGTGTATGGTCTAACAAAGTAAGGGACATAGACTAATTCACTCATAAAACTCCATGCTTCTGGTATATTTAGGGACTTTGTGCAAATTCTGACTTGAAAACCTCCACATGATGTTGGTATAATAACTTTACCTCATGCCCAGATGAGTGCACCTTCATCGGACACTTCAACTAGGCTGAGGTGTCTGGAGGGTCCACCCAGTGGCACGTACATATGGTATAACAGAAAAAAAACGATGGAGTACCGGTGACATCTTGTGGACTTTAAGAGTCAATGCGCCTTCCAAATAAGATTAAACTGTGCACTTTTTTTCTAACAGCATTTAACCATGGTATAATTTAAACTAAACTCTCCTCTTTTATTCTAAGTTCATTTGGCCATGGTATATTTTATTTAAAATGGCCTTTTTTACTCAAAGTGTCTTTTCTACTGGTATATTTAATTTAAAAAGGCCTCTATTTTATTCTAAGTGTCTATGCCTCTGGTATATTTTATTTAAAAAGGCCTCTATTTTATTCTAAGTGTCTATGCCTCTGGTATATTTAATTTAAAAAGGTCTCTATTTTATTCTAAGTGTCTATGCTACTGGTATATTTTATTTAAAAAGGCCTCTATTTTATTCTAAGTGTCTATGCCTCTGGTATATTTAATTTAAAAAGGCCTCTATTTTAGTCTAAGTGTCTATGCCTCTGGTATATTTTATTTAAAAAGGCCTCTATTTTATTCTAAGTGTCTATGCCTCTGGTATATTTAATTTAAAAAGGCCTCTATTTTTTTCTAAGTGTCTATGCCTCTGGTATATTTAATTTAAAAAGGCCTCTATTTTTTTTCTAAGTGTCTATGCCTCTGGTATATTTTATTTAAAACGGCCTCTATTTTTTTCTAAGTGTCTATGCCTCTGGTATATTTAATTTAAAAAGGCCTCTATTTTTTTCTAAGTGTCTATGCCTCTGGTATATTTAATTTAAAAAGGCAATACGGAACACGCAATGCGCAATGTGGAATGTGCCTTTCCCGCCCTCTTGATTAGGGACCAGGTGTGTTCTATTAAGGAAGCTTAATTAGCATCACAGCGGCTTGAAGATGGCAGGCAGACAGACGGTAAGTACCGCATTTCGGGCATTTTAAAACTAAATTAATCATATAAATTATAACTAATTTTGTCTCTTTTTTTCACTATCTTTGGCAGAAATGTCCAATGTGTAAAGTTAAGTGCACTAGGCTGAAAAAACACTTAAAAACGGTTCATGAAATCGATGACAAGGAGACCGGTTTGATAGCTAGGCTGGCTAGCAATCGTTGTTCAGTACGGCTAGATTGTGAAATCTGTGACAAGAAGTCTTTGGTGAGGTTGGACATGCACTTAAGCTCTACCCATAATGTACACGGTACCCAAAAAATGAAAATGGTAGCCCAGGCGAAGCGACTTTTTATGGGCAAATTGTTAGAGAAATACCGTAAGACCCAGAGTTCAAAAGACAGTGTAGCCTGTGAGACACCCGAGGAAACTGGTGACAGCCAAACTACATTTAACCCAGAGCCGGACACGTCTGAAGGGTCAAACTGTGATGGCCATGCCGTGGAAGAACCGGCATCCAGCCATTCTGAGTACGAGGCGGTGGGTTCACCATCAAGCTCAAGCGATTCTGAGGCCGAAGGCAACACACTTAGGAAGGGGAGGCATTTGATCTTACCCGAAGCTTTGGAAGGAACCAGGGTGGAAGTGGCCCTAGACGACTACCAGGCCTTTCACGTACGCTCTAATCCCACAGTGAAAGACTCAGAAAACGGCCAACAAAGAAGGACGCACGCCCTAAAATTCATTCTCCACATGGCCGAAGACACAAGCAAGCACGACTTCCATAGCCTTAAATTCATCCACAACCTGGAGAGACTAAGACAGTGGCCGTCTGCTCTGATCCAAAGCAAGTATAGCCACCCTACGGTACATATCATGCTTATAAACGCTATGTCTTTTATAAAGCACGCACGAGCCTTCCACCTGGACACACTGGGCCTTCAAACACACCAGATCAAACAGATACTCCTTCAAATCAAAAAGCTACTGAAGGATCACACTAGACATATGAGATGCCACCGGCAGGCAGTGAGAAGACTTAAATCAAGTATGTTGACATCCACATGCACATTCTGGAGAAATTACATCCATATGCATATGGTATAACCTTTGACTTATCCACTTACAGAACAACTAAAATCCACCCAGGATTTTGAGAGATTTATGAAGATAGCAGTAGTGGAAATACCCAGGCTCATAGGTGAGTGCCATAATACAGACATATCAAGCCCGCAACAGGTGCACATTTATAGGCATACATGTTTTAAACATGGTGGTTTTATCTTCCAGACCAGATGAGGGAGGAGGCCAGAGACGACACATATTGCCTCTTACAAGGGTATCTGACAGGGTATCTCGGGATGGTAACAGGCCATAGACCTGTGGTTCTTTACAATATGACCAAGGACCAAGTAGACAACGCAGACCAAGATGACAAAGGCCGTACAGTCGTCTGGGTAAGCCCACATAAGTCCACCTTACCCCCGCCACACACAGTAACATGAGAGGCATGGGTCTTTTGTAACATCCATATTTCCCCAGGTTGATCGACACAAAACGGACAGGAGATACGGCTCGGCATACCTCGCCCTGATGCCTGAAGAGGCTACATGGTTAAGAGCCATGGCTGACATCTCTTACTGCTATGGAGACAAAAAGTGCTTGTATGTCTTTCAGAGTCAAGGGAAAAAAATGACCAAAATTACCCACCTCTTTCAAAGGGCATGGAAACATGCAGGCATGGATGGACCTATCGGGTTTACCATAATCCGAACATCAGTCAGTAACCAAGTCAGACATCTCAGCACTGAGAACCGCATGTTAGTTTGTAAAAGCATGTGCCATACCATGGAGACTGCAGATCGGTTCTATGCATCTATACCTACCCTGAGTGATGCATTCAGGGTAAGAGAACTCAGAATGCAGGCATTGGATGAACCAATAAAAGGTTGAAAGAGTTATTCGTCTCTGTGTCTATTTAAAACATCCAGAAAATCATCATTCTGTATAAAATACATTGCCTAAAAAGGTGCACTAAGAGCCGGCCACACACAGTAGGATGAGAGCCCTGGATGATTTAATACATCCAGAAAATCATCATTCTGTATAAAATACATTGCCTAAAAAGGTGCACTAAGAGCCGGCCACACACAGTAGGATGAGAGCCCTGGATGATTTAATACATCCAGAAAATCATCA
>NW_027507504.1:22500-35920 GCF_052324685.1 Brachyhypopomus gauderio
CCACGCATCCTCCTGCCGGCCTGGTGAGGAAGGGGGAGACACGCACGCGGGCAGCCTGAATGGTTGCCCACCGGCAGCCGCGTGCGCGCTTCTTCCTCGGCCGTAGGAGTATTGCGGGGCCCCTGGAGGACCAGGATCGGGGTGATCGAGAGGCAGGGAGGCCGCAGCCTACGGGGAGACGAGCTCCACAGCGAAACCTAACACGGAGCGTGTGACCCCTCTCTCTAGCCGGGGAGCTAGAGGACCGGGACGCGTCTGAATTTAGGAAGACGGAGGTGACCAGGGCCACCTTCGAACCTCCAACCGCGGTCTTGCCCATTACAGGCACAGTCCGAATGATGGGAATAGCGACCCTCAGACAGGCGTAGCCCTGGGATGAACCCAGGGCCGCAATGTGCGTTCGAAGTGTCGATGATCAATGTGTCCTGCAATTCACATTAGTTCTCGCAGCTGGCTGCGTTCTTCATCGACGCACGAGCCGAGTGATCCACCGCTAAGAGTTGTACTCTTGGTTTTTTCGTGAGAGGCACCAAACATGATAAATGGTTTTTACCATTTTTCAAGTGACGGGCGCCCCGCCGTAGTGCCTGACCCGAGGGACAGGCACCCGAGCACGGGGTCTTTAAACCCGCAGCCCTCTGCGGGCCCCCTCCACACTCGGCACCCGCCCTGTCCGTCTCGGAGGACTGGGTGAGCACGCGTAGCAACGGGGTGTTGGAAAGGGGTGTGTGAATACTGAAGGACCCAGAGGACTACCTCGTCACCGCCCGCCATGCTCCCAGGAAGGGAGGAGCACTCGTAGCGCTGCCCGAGGTGAGCTTGGGAGCTACAGCACACAGTGAACCCCTCTCCTCACCCGCCGCCCGCCATGTCCACCCCTCCCTGCGGAGAGGAGCACGCGTAGCACCGGGGTGTGGAGGGTGTGAAGACTAAAGCCACCAGGGGGACCACCCAGTCAGCGTCCGCCATGTCTCCAGTACAGGAGAGCACTCGTAGCGCTGCCTGAGGCGGGGTTGATGAGCTAGAGTCCACACGTGGCCCTCCCCATCACCGCCCGCCATGCCTCCGGTAAGGGAGAGCACTCGTAGCGCTGTATGGGGTTGGTTCGAAGACTAGTAGGTACCCGTCACCCGACGAAAAATGGAAGGCAACGGCCACACACGCGCAACCGCTTTGACGACGTCTGAGCCCAGGAAGACAAAGGTGGCGTGAGCCTCCTGCGAACCTCCCAACGCGGGTCTGGTCCTTTACGGGCACAGTCCCGATTTATAGCAACAGACGTAGGGTGCGTGGTGGTGCCGTGAGCCTGAGGTCACCGAATGTGGAAAACCCCACGCACGCCGACAGAGAGAGAGGGCCTCGCGGCCCAGACTCACGCCATTGTGCGTGTGGAAACCGGCCGTAACCGTGTTTTTTAGCGCTTCGCACGAGCCAGAGAGTACCGAGGAGGTGCGCTCGAGATGGGGGGCTGTTTGGAGAGAACAGACCAGCTTGCGCCATCGCTGTTCAGGCGTTAAACATATGATGATCTCCAGTCCGGTACCGAAGCGCACAACCCTTTCCCCAGAGGCCCGAGGAGACGCACAGAGGCTGGGAGGAGGCGCGCCGGGCGGCGCTACCCGTTAATGATCCTTCCGCAGGTTCACCTACGGAAACCTTGTTACGACTTTTACTTCCTCTAGATGATCAAGTTTGATCGACTTCTCAGCACTACACCAAGGCCCACGAGGGGTCCCGGTGCGGCCGATCCGAGGACCTCACTAAACCATCCGATCGGTAGTAGCGACGGGCGGTGTGTACAAAGGGCAGGGACTTAATCAACGCGAGCTTGTGACTCACGCTTACTGGGAATTCCTCGTTCATGGGGAATAATTGCAATCCCCAGTCCCAATCACGATTGGGTTTCAGCGGATTACCCGCGCCTCTCGGCGAAGGGTAGGCACATGCTGAGCCAACCATTGTGGCGCGCGTGCAGCCCCGGACATCTAAGGGCATCACAGACCTGTTATTGCTCCATCTCGTGTGGCTGAACGCCACTTGTCCCTCTAAGAAGTTGATGCAGACCACGGAGGGCCGCATAACTAGTTAGCATGCCGGAGTCTCGTTCGTTATCGGAATTAACCAGACAAATCGCTCCACCAACTAAGAACGGCCATGCACCACCACCCACAGAATCGAGAAAGAGCCATCAATCTGTCAATCCTTTCCGTGTCCGGGCCGGGTGAGGTTTCCCGTGTTGAGTCAAATTAAGCCGCAGGCTCCACTCCTGGTGGTGCCCTTCCGTCAATTCCTTTAAGTTTCAGCTTTGCAACCATACTCCCCCCGGAACCCAAAGACTCGTGGTTTCCCGCACGCTGCCCGGCGGGTCATGGGAATAACGCCGCCGGATCGCGGGTTGGCATAGTTTACGGTCGGAACTACGACGGTATCTGATCGTCTTCGAACCTCCGACTTTCGTTCTTGATTAATGAAAACATTCTTGGCAAATGCTTTCGCTTTCGTCCGTCTTGCGCCGGTCCAAGAATTTCACCTCTAGCGGCGCAATACGAATGCCCCCGGCCGTCCCTCTTAATCATGGCCCTGGTTCCGGAAACCCACAAAATAGAACCGGAGTCCTATTCCATTATTCCTAGCTCAGGTATTCGGGCGAGTAGCGGCCCGCTTTGAACACTCTAATTTTTTCAAAGTAAACGCTCCGGACCCCGACCGGACACCCAGCCAAGGGCATCCGAGGGGCACCGGGAGGCAGGGTCTGGGACAGGCGGTGGCTCGCCTCGCGGCGGACCGTCAGCCCACTCCCGAAATCCAACTACGAGCTTTTTAACTGCAGCAACTTTAATATACGCTATTGGAGCTGGAATTACCGCGGCTGCTGGCACCAGACTTGCCCTCCAATGGGTCCTCACCCATGGGTTTAGGATACGCTCATTCCGATTACAGGGCCTCGAAAGAGACCTGTATCGTTATTTTTCGTCACTACCTCCCCGTGTCGGGAATGGGTAATTTGCGCGCCTGCTGCCTTCCTTGGATGTGGTAGCCGTTTCTCAGGCTCCCTCTCCGGAATCGAACCCTGATTCCCCGTTACCCGTGGTCACCATGGTAGGCGACTATAGTACCATCGAAAGTTGATAGGGCAGACATTCGAATGAGACGTCGCCGCCGCGGAGGGCGCGCGATCGGCCCGAGGTTATCTAGAGTCACCAAAGCGGCCGGGGGGCCCGCGCCCCGCCGGATGGGTTTTGGATCTGATAAATGCACGCATCCCCCAGAGGGGTCAGCGCTCGTTTGCATGTATTAGCTCTAGAATTACCACAGTTATCCGAGTAACGTGTGGAGCGATCAAAGGAACCATGACTGATTTAATGAGCCATTCGCAGTTTCACTGTACCGGCCGTGTGTACTTAGACCTGCATGGCTTAATCTTTGAGACAAGCATATGTTACTGGCAGGATCAACCAGGTAGCTGCACCGCGGTGGTGAAAGGGACACCAGCTAACGTCGCGGCCACCTCGGCGTGCTCCATCCCCCGGGCAGGGTCAGGGGCCCACCTCGGTACCGGACGCCCACCATCGGTGCAGCAGGGGTGCGCCGTCAGCGTGGGGGAGAGAGCCCTCGTCAGCTCCCAGCACGCGCGCGCGCTACTGTGGGACGTAACCGAGAAATGAGTGATTCCGTGACCAGGCGGGGTGAGGCCAAGCATGTGTTGAACTAACCCGATCCACTGCTGGCTCTCACCCGTACACCATGGACGCCGATAGCGGACACCTGTGTAGACAGACCGGCCTTCAACGCTTCCCTCAGACGGTTCCGGGTGAGGATCGTGTCTTTTCAGACCGAGGCCCCCCCATAGAGGCATGCCCGCTGGTTTGGGGAGGAACTACCCGGGCGGCACAGAAGGCTTCAACCCTAGGCCCAACCCAAGGCCTGTGTCTCGGTCATCATGATCATACCGAGGCTGCCGACCTCCCATCCTGAAGGAGCGCACACACCTCATGGGAGAGTTTTTGATAGGTATGTCATGTTGAGGCTGCCGTCCTCAATGAGCGCAGTCACCCCTTTTGTACAGCTTTCGTTGGTGAACGATCATACCCGAGAGGCTGCCGACCTACCCGTCCTGAAGGAGCGCATCCACCTCTCGCCCTATTCCTGTACCTAGGTATGTCGCACCGAGGTTGCGGCTCTGAGCAATATATAGGATATGAGCTCGCACCTCATTGTACATTGCGCATTGGTTTGACCGGTTGTCTTTCTTATGACAGGGAGAAACCTTAAGTGGTAACCCGAGAGCCTAACCCCTGGCGGGCATCGTATGCCAATAGATCGGGAGAGCTCCGAACGCCCTCGAGATTGACGCTCTCCCTAAAAACCTGCTGGTAGGTTTTTGCAATCCACCGTACGCGTTTTCCTCCACGGCCGGGGAGGTTCTCGCCAGCCATGCCCGCCAAGGCAAATCTTCCCTCGGACACACCTCGGACGCTCGACCCCTGAAAAGGCCTGGCTGAACCAAGTGATGGTCGATGCTACTGGTATAACTGAAAAACCCCTGGCGGACTTGGGTTCGGATAACGGTCTTAGAGCGCACCTAGGTACTGTGCCATTGGATCCGGTAAGGCCAGCCGAAACCAGCATCTTCCGGGCTTGCGCACAGCACCCTCCGGATACGCACAGGCCGAGGTAGAGCATGTGAGGCTGGTGCCTGGAGGTCGGCGAGACCTCCAGTGTTAGGGGGGTCACCACTCCACCCCTAACCGGTGAAAGTGTTAGAGTCAGGCTAATGTTACCTTCACGCACCGCCTTGCATCCAGGCCTTATGAATGGGATAACCATTATAAGGTTAGGATGAACTCAAGAGACATGCTCTCCTATATACCTGCTGGTAGGTGTTTGCAATGCACCGTATGCGTTTTCCTCCACGGCCGGGGAGGTACTCGCCAGCCATGCCCGCCAAGGCAAATCTTCCCTCGGACACACCTCGGACGCTCGACCCCCGAAAAGGCCTGGCTGATCAAAGTGATGGTCGATGCTACTGGTATAACAGAAAAACCCCTGGCGGACTTGGGTTCGGATAACGGTCTTAGAGCGCACCTAGGTACTGTGCCATTGGATCCGGTAAGGCCAGCCGAAACCAGCATCTTCCGGGCTTGCGCACAGCACCCTCCGGATACGCACAGGCCGAGGTGGAGCATGCAGGCTGGAGGTTGGACAGACCTCCATAAGGGGGGTCACCACTCTTACACCCATGCCCAGCAGTGGCATTTCGGTCGGGCGCAAGCAGTGGTTCGAAGGCCTGAGAGACACGGATGTCTTTGACCTCCATCAGCAGGGGTCACTTATCCCTCCCCTTAAGCCGTCAAGGTGCATTAGAGTCGGGCTAGTTCACCTTAACGCACTGCCTTTCTTCTGATCCTTATTATGGTACAATCATATAAGGCTCAGAAAGCATGCTCCCCTATATACCTGCTGGTAGGTGTTTGCATTACACCGTTAGCGCATTCCTCCAGGGTCGGGGAGATGCCAGACAGCCATGCCCGCCAAGGCAAATCTTCCCTCGGACACACCTCTGAGACTCGATTGCCGAAAGGGCATGGCTGATTCAATAAGTGGTTCGTGGCAATGGTATAACACCTACCATTCTCAAACACATGGGGGGGGTTTACGGCCTTAGAGCGCACCTAGGTGCTATACCATTGGATCCGGTAAGGCCAGCCGAAACCAGCATCTTCCGGGCTTGCGCATAGCACCCTCCGGATACGCACAGGTCGAAATACATTACGTGAGGATGGAGGTAGGACGACCTCCATAAGGGGGAGCATCACGCCTCCACCCTTGCCCAGCGTGGGCACTTTGCTCGGGCACAGCCCGTGTCATTTAAAGGCCTGGATCTTTTCAGACCTCCGGGGGGGGCCTCACTCCCCCCCTACTTTGCTCAGAGGGAGCCTCTTACTCGGATAAAGTGATATAGTGTCTGCCATTGCAGGCCTGGATCATCTGTGACTTCCAGGGAGAGGCCTCTCAACTCCTCTCTTAAGCCGAAGCGTGCACTTTAAACGGATAAAGTGTGTGGCATTACATGCCTTTAAGCCTGGAACCTTTCTGACATCCACATATAGGGCCCTCATGCTTAATCATAAGCCCAACATGTACACTTTAATCGGATAAAGTGTGTGACATTACATGCTTTCATGCATGGAGCCTTTCTGACATCCACACATAGGGCCCTCATGCTTAATCATAAGCCCAACATGTACACTTTAATCGGATAAAGTGTGTGACATTACATGCTTTCATGCATGGAGCCTTTCTGACATCCACACATAGGGCCCTCATGCTTAATCATAAGCCCAACATGTACACTTTAATCGGATAAAGTGTGTGACATTACATGCTTTCATGCATGGAGCCTTTCTGACATCCACACATAGGGCCCTCATGCTTAATCATAAGCCCAAATGTGCACTTTAATCGGATAAAGTGTGTGACATTACATGCTTTCATGCATGGAGCCTTTCTGACATCCACAGAGAGGCCCCTCATCCTCTCTCATAAGCCCAAGAGTGTCATTTAGTCGGATAAATTGTGTGGCATTACATGCCTTTATTCCTGGATCCTTCCTCACATCCAGAGAGAGGCATACCAACCTACTCTCATAAGCCCAACATGTACACTTTAATCGGATAAAGTGTGTGACATTACATGCTTTCATGCATGGAGCCTTTCTGACATCCACACATAGGGCCCTCATGCTTAATCATAAGCCCAAATGTGCACTTTAATCGGATAAAGTGTGTGGCATTACATGCTTTCATGCATGGAGCCTTTCTGACATCCACACATAGGGCCCTCATGCTTAATCATAAGCCCAAATGTGCACTTTAATCGGATAAAGTGTGTGACATTACATGCCTTTAAGCCTGGAACCTTTCTGACATCCACATATAGGGCCCTCATGCTTAATCATAAGCCCAACATGTACACTTTAATCGGATAAAGTGTGTGGCATTACATGCTTTCATGCATGGAGCCTTTCTGACATCCACACATAGGGCCCTCATGCTTAATCATAAGCCCAAATGTGCACTTTAATCGGATAAAGTGTGTGGCATTACATGCTTTCATGCATGGAGCCTTTCTGACATCCACATATAGGGCCCTCATGCTTAATCATAAGCCCAACATGTACACTTTAATCGGATAAAGTGTGTGACATTACATGCCTTTAAGCCTGGAACCTTTCTGACATCCACATATAGGGCCCTCATGCTTAATCATAAGCCCAACATGTACACTTTAATCGGATAAAGTGTGTGACATTACATGCTTTCATGCATGGAGCCTTTCTGACATCCACAGAGAGGCCCCTCATCCTCTCTCATAAGCCCAAGAGTGTCATTTAGTCGGATAAATTGTGTGGCATTACATGCCTTTATTCCTGGATCCTTCCTCACATCCAGAGAGAGGCATACCAACCTACTCTCATAAGCCCAAAAGTGCACTTTATTCGGATAAAGTGTGCAAAATTCCATGCATGGATCATTTGTGAGATCCATAAAGAGGCCTCTCAAATCCTCTAAAATGCCCAGGGAGTGACCTTTGGTCGGGCAAAGCGTGCGCCATAATCCTTGTCTTCATTTATGGTATACCATATATGTGGCTTTCAGAAGACCCTCTCCCCTATATACCTGATGGTAGGTGTTTGCATATCACCCATTCATAAAATCATCCAGACAGGGGGAATGAGATGCATGTCCGTCTGGGTGCACATTCGGCGGGCACTGTCAGAGGATCGAGGCCTCTGGATGATCCACCCCTTGGTCAAAATTGGAACATAGTGCGATTTTTGAACACAAAATCATACGTATGGTATAACATTTTTATCGACATAGAATTATTTTCGCCGAAAACTGACGCCTATGGTATACCAAATGAAGCGACATAGAATATTTTCCACTTGAAAACTTCGTGCTGCTGGTATATTTATGGACTTTGTGCATATTCTGAAGATTACTACTTGTATATGGTCTAACTCAGGAAGGGAAATAGACTAATTTCCAACAAAAACCTCATGCTACTGGTAAATTTAAGGACTCTGTGCATTGCCTGAAGATTACTACTTGTATATGGTCTAACTCAGGAAGGGAAATAGACTAATTTCCAACAAAAACCTCATGCTACTGGTATATTTAAGGACTCTGTGCATTGCCTGATATGACACTTCAGAGTCAATTTACACCTATTTCTAAGCAAGATAGAAAAAAAAACTGACAATTTTTCTTGATCCTGGGGATGTACCCGAGCTAAAGAGCATGTTTTTCGGACACTTTTATGCTTTTTTCCCTTAAAGCCACCACCTGGCAATGTTATAGCATTGGACTCTGTGCATTTCCTGAAGAAAATATCTTGTGTATGGTCTAACAAAGTAAGGGACATAGACTAATTCACTCATAAAACTCCATGCTTCTGGTATATTTAGGGACTTTGTGCAAATTCTGACTTGAAAACCTCCACATGATGTTGGTATAATAACTTTACCTCATGCCCAGATGAGTGCACCTTCATCGGACACTTCAACTAGGCTGAGGTGTCTGGAGGGTCCACCCAGTGGCACGTACATATGGTATAACAGAAAAAAAACGATGGAGTACCGGTGACATCTTGTGGACTTTAAGAGTCAATGCGCCTTCCAAATAAGATTAAACTGTGCACTTTTTTTCTAACAGCATTTAACCATGGTATAATTTAAACTAAACTCTCCTCTTTTATTCTAAGTTCATTTGGCCATGGTATATTTTATTTAAAATGGCCTTTTTTACTCAAAGTGTCTTTTCTACTGGTATATTTAATTTAAAAAGGCCTCTATTTTATTCTAAGTGTCTATGCCTCTGGTATATTTTATTTAAAAAGGCCTCTATTTTATTCTAAGTGTCTATGCCTCTGGTATATTTAATTTAAAAAGGTCTCTATTTTATTCTAAGTGTCTATGCTACTGGTATATTTTATTTAAAAAGGCCTCTATTTTATTCTAAGTGTCTATGCCTCTGGTATATTTAATTTAAAAAGGCCTCTATTTTATTCTAAGTGTCTATGCCTCTGGTATATTTAATTTAAAAAGGCCTCTATTTTATTCTAAGTGTCTATGCTACTGGTATATTTTATTTAAAACGGCCTCTATTTTAGTCTAAGTGTCTATGCCTCTGGTATATTTAATTTAAAAAGGCCTCTATTTTATTCTAAGTGTCTATGCCTCTGGTATATTTTATTTAAAAAGGTCTCTATTTTATTCTAAGTGTCTATGCTACTGGTATATTTTATTTAAAACGGCCTCTATTTTAGTCTAAGTGTCTATGCCTCTGGTATATTTAATTTAAAAAGGCCTCTATTTTATTCTAAGTGTCTATGCCTCTGGTATATTTAATTTAAAAAGGTCTCTATTTTATTCTAAGTGTCTATGCTACTGGTATATTTTATTTAAAACGGCCTCTATTTTAGTCTAAGTGTCTATGCCTCTGGTATATTTAATTTAAAAAGGCCTCTATTTTATTCTAAGTGTCTATGCCTCTGGTATATTTAATTTAAAAAGGCCTCTATTTTATTCTAAGTGTCTATGCTACTGGTATATTTTATTTAAAACGGCCTCTTTTTTATTCTAAGTGTCTATGCTGCTGGTATATTCTTGGACTTTGAAAAATCTTAACAGCGCCTAACCCTTAAATAGGGATGGTCGGAATACGGAACACGCAATACGCAATGTGCAATCCCAGCGCGACCTACTGCTTAGGGATGGCTGCAATACGGAACACGCAATGCGCAATACGCAATGAGCAATCCCAGCGCGACCTACTGCTTAGGGATGGCTGCAATACGGAACACGCAATACGCAATGAGCAATCCCAGCGCGACCTACTGCTTAGGGATGGCTGCAATACGGAACACGCAATGCGCAATGTGGAATGTGCCTTTCCCGCCCTCTTGATTAGGGACCAGGTGTGTTCTATTAAGGAAGCTTAATAACTTTACCTCATGCCCAGATGAGTGCACCTTCATTGGACACTCCAAGTGGACAGATGTGTCTGGAGGAGCCACCCAGTGGCAAATGCGTATGGTATAACAGAAAAAATGGACTTAGTGCATTTTCTGATCAGACACTTCAGACTGGATTTACACCTATTTCTAAGCAAGATAGAGAAAAAAACTGACAATTTTTCTTGATCCTGGGGATGTACCTGAGCTAAAGAGCATGTTTTTTGGACACTTTTATGCTTTTTTCACTAAAAGCCACCACCTGCTGCTGGTATATTTAAGGACTCTGTGCATTGCCTGAAGATTACTACTTGTATATGGTCTAACTCAGGAAGGGAAATAGACTAATTTCCAACAAAAACCTCATGCTACTGGTAAATTTAAGGACTCTGTGCATTGCCTGAAGATTACTACTTGTATATGGTCTAACTCAGGAAGGGAAATAGACTAATTTCCAACAAAAACCTCATGCTACTGGTATATTTAAGGACTCTGTGCATTGCCTGATATGACACTTCAGAGTCAATTTACACCTATTTCTAAGCAAGATAGAAAAAAAAACTGACAATTTTTCTTGATCCTGGGGATGTACCCGAGCTAAAGAGCATGTTTTTCGGACACTTTTATGCTTTTTTCCCTTAAAGCCACCACCTGGCAATGTTATAGCATTGGACTCTGTGCATTTCCTGAAGAAAATATCTTGTGTATGGTCTAACAAAGTAAGGGACATAGACTAATTCACTCATAAAACTCCATGCTTCTGGTATATTTAGGGACTTTGTGCAAATTCTGACTTGAAAACCTCCACATGATGTTGGTATAATAACTTTACCTCATGCCCAGATGAGTGCACCTTCATCGGACACTTCAACTAGGCTGAGGTGTCTGGAGGGTCCACCCAGTGGCACGTACATATGGTATAACAGAAAAAAAACGATGGAGTACCGGTGACATCTTGTGGACTTTAAGAGTCAATGCGCCTTCCAAATAAGATTAAACTGTGCACTTTTTTTCTAACAGCATTTAACCATGGTATAATTTAAACTAAACTCTCCTCTTTTATTCTAAGTTCATTTGGCCATGGTATATTTTATTTAAAATGGCCTTTTTTACTCAAAGTGTCTTTTCTACTGGTATATTTAATTTAAAAAGGCCTCTATTTTATTCTAAGTGTCTATGCCTCTGGTATATTTTATTTAAAAAGGCCTCTATTTTATTCTAAGTGTCTATGCCTCTGGTATATTTAATTTAAAAAGGTCTCTATTTTATTCTAAGTGTCTATGCTACTGGTATATTTTATTTAAAAAGGCCTCTATTTTATTCTAAGTGTCTATGCCTCTGGTATATTTAATTTAAAAAGGCCTCTATTTTATTCTAAGTGTCTATGCCTCTGGTATATTTAATTTAAAAAGGCCTCTATTTTATTCTAAGTGTCTATGCTACTGGTATATTTTATTTAAAACGGCCTCTATTTTAGTCTAAGTGTCTATGCCTCTGGTATATTTAATTTAAAAAGGCCTCTATTTTATTCTAAGTGTCTATGCCTCTGGTATATTTTATTTAAAAAGGTCTCTATTTTATTCTAAGTGTCTATGCTACTGGTATATTTTATTTAAAACGGCCTCTATTTTAGTCTAAGTGTCTATGCCTCTGGTATATTTAATTTAAAAAGGCCTCTATTTTATTCTAAGTGTCTATGCCTCTGGTATATTTAATTTAAAAAGGTCTCTATTTTATTCTAAGTGTCTATGCTACTGGTATATTTTATTTAAAACGGCCTCTATTTTAGTCTAAGTGTCTATGCCTCTGGTATATTTAATTTAAAAAGGCCTCTATTTTATTCTAAGTGTCTATGCCTCTGGTATATTTAATTTAAAAAGGCCTCTATTTTATTCTAAGTGTCTATGCTACTGGTATATTTTATTTAAAACGGCCTCTTTTTTATTCTAAGTGTCTATGCTGCTGGTATATTCTTGGACTTTGAAAAATCTTAACAGCGCCTAACCCTTAAATAGGGATGGTCGGAATACGGAACACGCAATACGCAATGTGCAATCCCAGCGCGACCTACTGCTTAGGGATGGCTGCAATACGGAACACGCAATGCGCAATACGCAATGAGCAATCCCAGCGCGACCTACTGCTTAGGGATGGCTGCAATACGGAACACGCAATACGCAATGAGCAATCCCAGCGCGACCTACTGCTTAGGGATGGCTGCAATACGGAACACGCAATGCGCAATGTGGAATGTGCCTTTCCCGCCCTCTTGATTAGGGACCAGGTGTGTTCTATTAAGGAAGCTTAATAACTTTACCTCATGCCCAGATGAGTGCACCTTCATTGGACACTCCAAGTGGACAGATGTGTCTGGAGGAGCCACCCAGTGGCAAATGCGTATGGTATAACAGAAAAAATGGACTTAGTGCATTTTCTGATCAGACACTTCAGACTGGATTTACACCTATTTCTAAGCAAGATAGAGAAAAAAACTGACAATTTTTCTTGATCCTGGGGATGTACCTGAGCTAAAGAGCATGTTTTTTGGACACTTTTATGCTTTTTTCACTAAAAGCCACCACCTGCTGCTGGTATATTTAAGGACTCTGTGCATTGCCTGAAGATTACTACTTGTATATGGTCTAACTCAGGAAGGGAAATAGACTAATTTCCAACAAAAACCTCATGCTACTGGTAAATTTAAGGACTCTGTGCATTGCCTGAAGATTACTACTTGTATATGGTCTAACCTCAGGAAGGGAAATAGACTAATTTCCAACAAAAACCTCATGCTACTGGTATATTTAAGGACTCTGTGCATTGCCTGATATGACACTTCAGAGTCAATTTACACCTATTTCTAAGCAAGATAGAAAAAAAAAACTGACAATTTTTCTTGATCCTGGGGATGTACCCGAGCTAAAGAGCATGTTTTTCGGACACTTTTATGCTTTTTTCCCGTAAAGCCACCACCTGGCAATGTTATAGCATTGGACTCTGTGCATTTCCTGAAGAAAATATCTTGTGTATGGTCTAACAAAGTAAGGGACATAGACTAATTCACTCATAAAACTCCATGCTTCTGGTATATTTAGGGACTTTGTGCAAATTCTGACTTGAAAACCTCCACATGATGTTGGTATAATAACTTTACCTCATGCCCAGATGAGTGCACCTTCATCGGACACTTCAACTAGGCTGAGGTGTCTGGAGGGTCCACCCAGTGGCACGTACATATGGTATAACAGAAAAAAAACGATGGAGTACCGGTGACATCTTGTGGACTTTAAGAGTCAATGCGCCTTCCAAATAAGATTAAACTGTGCACTTTTTTTCTAACAGCATTTAACCATGGTATAATTTAAACTAAACTCTCCTCTTTTATTCTAAGTTCATTTGGCCA